>NC_142601.1:45756939-45931884 GCF_041222555.1 Hakea prostrata | reverse complement strand
AAAAAAAAAAAAGAAGTCCAGATAGAGTTGCAAGAAAATTCTTTGTTTCAACAAAAGAAATAAATTCACACACTAATAATGGATTAGTTTCTTTGAGCACTGCAATGTCTTGTTTCTCTTGACTTTTATCGTTGTTTTCCTTCTCCACTCTTTGTTGTAGAACCTGCAGCCCCAGTTCCTTTTATCCATCTTGATGTCATCAGAGTTCCATCTGAATTTGAGATTATATTTAGACCTACTCAACAAAGAAATGGAGCTCAATCTGTTTGTAGAATTACATGGGATACACCAACAAAAAGACTGGCTCTGTAATGTTCGAGCACAACTCTTTTCCCCTTAGTTATTTAAGTTAGGATTCCTAATCTGTGCTGAATCTTGACTCGCTTGTGACAGGTGAAACTTTTTCTAGTAAGTTATCTTCACTATATAGAGTTGCAGTAGATAGATTTATAAGAAAAATGAGGATGGATTACTCTAGATAGAGAGAAAAGAAACCCTCTCACAATCTGAAAATCATCGTTCTCTATCAACCAACCAAAAAAAAAAAAAAAAAAAAAAACTTAACACCTCTCAAAGGGTGTTGGTTTGGGACCCAAATTTTTTTTATACATAGGGGACCCAACAATAGTTTAGAGCCAATGACTTGCAGACAATGGAACTCTCACTGGTTGATTTTTCTTCTTTCTAGACTCCCTATGTCTATCAATCTACTGTTTCCTGTAGCAACTAAAACTCTCATCTATTGACCTTGTATCATTCATCTCTTTTGGTTACATTACTGTACTTTTCCTAACCTCACCAGGGTTACCTATACGCAGTGCCTTACTTCGCTATGACCCATAGGGCCTTCCATCTCGGAGTGGTTGTATGTTCTTGGTATCTTACTTTATTTAACTAGCCTTCCATCTCAGTGGGGCTGCCTGGTCTTGTTATCTAGCTTTACTTTATCTTACAAGGTCTTCAGTCAAAATGGGGTTGCCTAGTCTTGGTATAAATTCTATACCTCACAAGTCTTCCATCTCAGTGCGGTTGCTTAGTGTGGGTATCTTTCTTTACTTTACCTCACAGGATCTTGCATCTCAGTAGGGCTGCCTGTTCTTGGTATCTTCATATTGCTTTAACTTACCTCACAGGGCTTCCACATAAGAGGAGCTGCCTGGTCTAGGTATTTTTATATTTATTCACCTTACCTCACAGAGTCTTTCATCTCAGTGGGGTTGGCTGGTCCTGGCGTCTGGCTTTATTCCACCCACAAAGTCACAGGGTCTGGACTCAAGTCTTCAATCTCCATGGGGTTGTGTTGACTTAATATATTTTTTTCCGAATTTTTTCAAAGAGAACTAAAAATAAGGATCAAGTGGTGGTAGCAATTATTGAAGATGTCATGATCAAATGTAGAGCCTTAAACATTATAGGAGAGAGGAATGCAAATTCAGAGTATGTTGCAGAGAAGTGGAGAATGCACATTGCCTGAAATGTTATGGAATTAATGGCGATTCTTAAAGAGCATCGGCTTTGTATTGAAAGAGGATTTATGGGGGTTGTCCCATCAGATCTGACTTCCAGCTGGCTGCCAGCATACTCAATAGGAAAATAGAAAGGCCCTTGGAGAATGCAAGGGAAAGAGTGGCAAATCAATCATAAAGCCAATATGATGTATGAGAGTGAGTTTAGGTATGTGTGGAGAGAACTGAACCAACCAGCACACTACATGGCAGCTGCTGAAATAAGAAATAGGGAGATGGTGTGGACTCTAGAGGACTTTCATATGGAGCTTATAGAAATGATTCAAAAGGATACGAAATCATACATGTTTTACAGTGTGTAACTAGGTGCTCGTAGCTGTTAGGGACACTGGTTTGAAGGGAATGCCCTTCTTGGTTTGGAGTCCTCTCCCCTCACGTCTGACGCTTCTAGGGGGCTGCCTATTTTGTACCTTTCCTCTCTCTAAATACGAAGCTAACTTATTCGGGGGGAAAAGATCTACCATCTACACTTCCACTTACTTCTCCAATACCCGACCTATTATTAGGTTTCGAAGTTGTTAACTAGATAAAGGAAAAAATAACAGAATTCAAGAAAACATAGGACCAATCAGGCTTCTCTGTTGTCAAAAATAGCACTACCTCAAAAAAAAGGAAGGGTTGAATGACAAAGAGAGGACTCTTAAGGAGTATTTACCTAAAGAATAGCTACAGATAGCAATCCTACAGGAGGGAATCCTGGCTAAAGCCATAGTTGATTTATTTGACAAATGTCTTCTGCATAAGAAAGTATATTATATGCAGCATGAAGATTGAAGTCCCCAAACCATATGGTTCAGTTGCATAAAAATAATACCCCAACCATTATGCTTGGGTACAAGGTAAAGGAAGAAACAAAATTATGCTCCCTATGTATTTCACAGCAAGATTACAGCCACAAAGCCATAGTGTCTTTACTAGGGAACTAATAGGATTCTTTTAACAGAGATGAACTCCTATGGATGTGGAACCATTCAAGGAGCTTAACTTTATCAATTACTATAGAATATTGGATTGCATATCACTTCTCTAGATTCCGCAGACTACACAAGCAAAGAGATGCAAACAAAAATCAATTCAAAAGATTGGAAAACCCAATCATATGTTTGCACTGGTGGGGATCATACCAAGCCCCTAGATGAACAGATGCAACACAAACACATCATAAAAATCCCAGAACCTATTCAGGTATCCTAAAAAAAGTACTAGTTGAATTATTCTTCTCCTTCTACATCATATATCAGGATGAAGCATAAACCAACCCAGCTACCCAAGCAACAAAAAGGTAAACAAAGGAAGTTTACAGAAACGGGAGACTAAATGCATTATTTTGGAAAGAAAAAGGTAGAGCACAGTAGAGGCAACCAACTAAAGATGATGCCATAGTCACCTAAAACTCCAAAATTCCTCATGTTGAAGAACTGTTTGAAAGACATTTGCAAGTAAAATGGTCATTCTTGCTTTTTAATTTTCTTAATACTCGGATAATGATGTCTTTCTAACTTTTCCTTCTTGTTTTCTTTTCCATTTTCGTCGCACATCTTTTCACCCAGTGAATCATGGTTGTCAAGGTGACACCAGGTTGCCTTACCTGAAAATGGGCCTAGGCACCTAGGTGGACGTTTTGACAACCCTGCTGTGAATATATAGCAGACTAATCAAATATAAAACCTAGTAATAATCGTCTTTGCTGTAAGTATTCAGAACATCAATGGAGAAACTGTATCTGAGTTCAAAATCCCTGACTCAACAAGTTCTTTCCTATAAATATGCCCATTGCACCTTCGTCCTAAGGATTTGCTAACTGCTTCACCTCATGTCTCATGCAGATCGCTCTCCCCACTAGCTAATCCGTTGTTTTGCCTAAGGCTTCAATTGAAGATAAAGCTGTTGCATTATGCAGTTCACTGAAGGTGCCACATTTTCAAAATTCAAGTAACAAGCACTTTCATGGGTTGCATATTATCTTTACTGAAATAGATATCTCATTATTTCCTAAAGATCCCCTACTAATCAGTGGAAAATCATGGTGCAGATCATCGGCTTACTGTCAACCACATTCTCTCCAAAAGCATGTAACCTCAAGGTTTGCTCCTGGTTCTATTTCCTTCTGCTATTCAGCAAAACAATTTTATGGAAACCAATTTTACAAGTATTTGAATGAAAGAGATCTTAAAATAAAAGTTTCAAACTTGATTTGCCCCCATTGAAGCTAATGGCCACGTTTAGAAATATTAGCTTTATGTTGTCTGAGCAAACAAACCCAGAACTGCTCTAAAGTTTGGAGCCAAAAAAAGGTGAGGGACCCCTATGCAGTAAAGCCTAGGTTGCTTCAATAATGCTGTTGAAGTCTTTAAAGAAAGAAGAAGAAGAAGAAGAAGCCAAAGAGCATCAAGACGCAATCCCTTCCCTCTTCTGGTGTCAACATCTACACTTGGCCCTTCAAGGATTAATATATATTGCCTTCTTTTTTATCTTCTATTTTTATCAATTTCCATCTTTTGGTTCCCTTACCAGTCATGTTTCTTTTTCTTTTCCTATCCAGCTATTTGGTAACTGGATTTTGGAAATGATAATGAACTACCTTTTTTCTTTCTAACGGTTACATTTAGAGCTTTTCTCCTTATCTTGAAACTAAGGGAGAAAAAAATGTGTGCTGTGTGGTTTAGAAAGAACTACGAAGGATGATTTGGGTTCTAAATGAGGAACCGTCATAGGTCTACCTTTTTCAATTATAGAAGAACAAAAAATTATATGATACATAAGTATTTTCCTTAAGAGACAAAATTATCTCTAACGGAACTAAGGATTTTTCCTTCCCCTAAATTAAGAATAGATAAAAGGAGATTGGGTTACATCCTGGTTTTTAACTAATCTTTATTAGGAATGCATAAACTATGATTTGGCAGAATGTTTTCATCCAGCATAGGCAAGGGTTAGAGGGAGTTGTGGAATAGGGATAGAATAGTAAGGAATATTTGTTATTTCAGATAGATGTAATAATTTGTCCATATTTGAGTGGACTCGTTTACTATTTTCTATTAGGATACCATTAACTTGGTCAGTTTCAAGCCTCAAGATCTATATGGAGACCAAAGACAAATTAGCATGTCCCGCTATTGAAGTAACTGATTCAGTATATGTCGCCAGGAATTTTATGGTCCAGCTTCTATGCCTAAAGTGATATTTTCTGAACTTAAGTGTCTGAGGTCAAATAAAGGAGGCAAGTATTCCTAGGCTAATCTCAAGGAGTATTGTTATGTGAATGGGATTAGAAGATAACTTCAGCTGCTAGAACACCACTGCAAAATGGTGTTAAAGAGAGAAAGAACAAGACATTATAGGAGTGTCCCAAACTACATTGACTGGTGGGGGAGAGATATTCAGGAAGCAATACATTCAGCAGTCTACATCCAGAATGGTTATATGTTGAGATGACACAAGCAAGACCTCATATGGCCTCAGGTTTGGGAAGGAAACCACAACAAAATATTTCAGATTGGTAGAAACTTGCAAGTGCTATATCAAAGAACAGACAATAATTTGGGGAAGTTCTGAGGACAGGGCTGACAAAGACATTTCTTTGCTACCCTATTCATAGCAAACCATACAAGTGTTACGAAAAAAGGCTAGAAAGATTGTTCAAAATGTAGATGTTAAAGTAGATAAGCAGAAAAAATGCCTTAAGAATGTGAGTTTGTGGTACTCCTCAGAATGAAGTTGGTATGCAAACAAGGATGAGGCTGAACAGCCAATACATATTCTATGGAAGAGTAAAGGCACATGATAACTGATAAAAGATTCCATCGACATGGTCTGGTTATTGGTGATCCCAGTGCACAAGTCCAGACCAGAGATGATGGATGAACACCTACTTTCTTCTTTCTCATGTTCAATAAACCTGAATGCTTGCATTGAACCTTACACAAAACTAAAGCTGCCCAGCCCTGCTGTCATCCATCTTATTCCAAATTGACATTTCAATGAGTATTGGTATATATATTTCCCTCTATCCCTTTGTCAGATAACCTTCTAAATCAAAACTAGCTAGTCAACATACTTGGTCCTACTAACACAACAACAACAACAAGAGGCTTTGTCCCATCTAAATTGGTTCTACTCATACAGATTGTAGAAAATCAAGAGAAAGGCATCGAAATTCTGAATTCTGTTTCCAAAAATCAGATTTAATTGGACCTTGACCAACAAATGAATAAGTTCTTCACTAGAATGTGCAGATAATGCTACCACTAGTTCTTGATAGTTAGGTGGTTTCAATGAGATTGGTTTTTTCACAAGTATATGGTTTAAATGCTTATGTTATTTTATTGGGTGAATTTCGTTTATCTCCAGCGGTAATGTGGTTATAAACCCTCAGTGTTGAAGACCTCAAATTATTTCCTTGAGGTTGAAGAGTTGGAATGATATACTTCTAGCTGATCTCATACTATCCAGTGATGAATCAGATTGGTTTCAAATTTTAGTGGTTGATTATAAGGATTTAGTGGACCTTTCTTGTGAATAGGCCTTGATCTCAAGACTCAAACCAATATTAATTTACATATTTATGCGTATGTGCATATATATATATATACACACACTTTTTTGTTTTGTTTTCTATTTCTTTTTTATTTGGGGTGGGGAAGAGTTTGGGTGGGTGGGTGGGGAGAGCTCTTGCTACGGTTTCTGCAGGTTGGGTTCTAGACAGTAGAGTGTGGAGAGATAAAAGGAGAGGAACTTGCAGCTATCAAAAGAAGTCCTGACGGTCTTATAAAGTTAGGTTTTGAAGAATGGCAGAGACCGACTTTTGATCAGGATGTGTTTTTAATGATAAAAAAGGTATTTGTACAATATTGATGGAAATGCAATCCTCGGTCATTTTGTGACTGTGTAACAATTTGGATTATATATTATTTTTATGTGCATTAAGCATCTAGGTAATTTTAGAAGTACTTTATCTGTATGGAAATGACAAGTATGTGGTCATACTTTAGATGATAAAGTCATGTTTGTAATTACCAATACTTGCTAAAAGTGGAATTGTGCCAATAAAAGATTTCTTAAAATATATTTATAAAAAATGACTGTGTTTTGGAAATTTTTCTAAATCATTTTAGAAACATGTTTATCAAAGGCTCAATATGTTCTGAAGCATTCTATAAGCATGAAAACATCAAAAATGGTTTTTGCAAAGAACTGTACTCCTAGCATAGAAACATCACCAAACGCTACAGAGAGGATCAACAGGGAATAAAGAATTAATATTGAAGGAGTAAAAGAAGATGATGAAGAAAGAAGGCAACAACAGGATGATGAGAGAGATTTTTAAACATCGTGGGCAAGAGTGTGCCCGCTCCCCTTACTTGCAATATTCGATAAATCACAACTACATCCCTGGTAGGGTCAAAGGTAAAAAAAAAAAGAAATAGAGATCCAACTAAAGCTGAGTTACATATAACCTAGGACTAACACCCTATTACATGAATGATAACAGCAAAAAATGTTTCCTCATTGGGAGAACCAACTGAAGATGAAACTGGTCAATTTGGATTTTAAGGTTCAGTAAATATCTAGTTTATATATGTATTAAGGTTTTAATTAGTTGGGTTTATCATGTAATTTTTTGTTTTATTTTTAATTAGCCCCAGTTCCGATTAAGACTATTTGAATTAGGAGCCTCTTATTTTATCCCTAAATAATCTTCAAATTTGATGAATTGATTTTATTGAGTTGTTATTTTTTTCTTTTTTCTTTTTTTTTTGGGGCGGGGGCAGGGTAAATATTGCGTTATTAATTGTTACCAGGTTGGTATGATAGCAGCAGGTTGAGTGGCACTTTCTTGTATCACTCCTCTGAAATCTCCCCCGTCTTTTACTCTCTTTTGATCTGAGAACAAGAATGAAAAGGAGAAGGGGAAGGAGGAAAATCACTTTCGCATAGCTACGCAGTTATTTTCTATTGAACTTCAATAATCAAATCTCACACCTAAGTACTTCTTACGGTTACAACAATAACTAAGCCATAAGCCTTGCATAAAATAGAATCTAGACTAAAACAGAAACTACCACAATAACCCATATTCAAGAATTGGACACTATTAAAATCTCAGACCCTTGACTCCTTCTTCAAACCCTTGATTCCTTCTTCTTCAGACCCTTGATTTCCTTCTTCTTTCAATGTCTCTCTCATTGATTCCTCCCCCCAATTCATGCATCTCTTGGTCTCCCCTTCCAATGCCTCTACTAATTTCTTTCTCACCATTGTCTATGGGTTTTAATAGGGCTTCTGGGCGTGCCCCTCTGTGGGACTTCCTTCGTTCTATCTCTTCCACTTGTGTGGGCCATCCCTGGGGTATTGGGGGGGGGGGATTTTAATATCGTCCACTATTCCCATGAGAGAGTTGGTGGTCGCCCCCCAATCCCGTTGTGGTTGAGGATTTCAATTCTTGTCTTGATGACTCTAGCCTCATTGATCTCCAATGCCACTTTCTTTCACCAGTCCCTTGAAGCTCGCCACAATCATAACTCCATTCCTATTCTCCTCTCTAGTAATGGCACTTGGATCTCTGATAATTCCGGAATCAAAGCTGAAGTTGTTTCTTACTTCTCAAATCTGCTTTCCCCTCCTTTCCTCCCGATTCGGCCCCCTCTTCCTGCTAATCTCATAAACAAATTCATTGACCCCCATTCTCCTTCCCCTCTCTATGCCATCCCTTCTTCTGATGAGATCATTTTGGCCATTCGCTCGCATAAATCCAATCGTGCTCCTAGCCTGGACAGATTTAGTATGGGCTTTTTCTCTAGTGTCTGGGATCTTATTAAGGATGACCTAGTTCGTGTTATTCGTAGCTTTTTCCTCAATCCTTCTCAGCAACCCTCCATTAACCAAACTTTCCTCTGTCTAATTCCTAAAAAGACAGGCACCTCCTCCCTTTCTGATTTCCATCACATTTCCCTCTGTAACCTCCTCTATAAGTTCATCTCCAAAATCCTTGAGAATAGGCTAAGAAAGGTTATGCCTAATTTAGTTAATGCAAATCAATTTGCTTTCATCTCGGGTCGAAGTATTGCGTTCTTCTTTGTGCAGAGATTGTCAAGGGGTTTGAGAGGTCTTCCCACTCCCCTACTACTCTCCTCAAAGTTGAAATCCACAAAGCTTTCGACTCTATCCGTTGAGATTTTATTAGTGATGTTCTTTCTGCTATAAGGTTCTTGCCTTCCTTCATTTATTGAATCGAAATTTGTATCTCCACTCCTTCCTTCTCCATATCACCAACGGTTCCCCGACTGGTTTCTTTCCCTCCCGTGTCAGTATTCGTCAAGGTTGCCCCCTCTCCCCTTTCCTCTTCTCTCTAGCGCTGAAGGTCCTTTCTTGTCTTCTTCAATCCAAAATGGACCAGCTTCTGGGTTCATCCCATTCCTAAATACAAAACCCTCAATCTCACCCATCTCGCCTTTGCTGACGATCTTATGATCTTCTCCGAAGCTGATCATAGCTCCATCTCCTCAATCATCTCTGCCCTTTCCTTCTTTGAGTCCATCTTGGGCCTCAAGGTAAACATTGACAAATCCACCCTCTTCCTTTTTGGGGTGTTTGATCCGCTGCGCTTAAATCTCCTAAACCTCTCTGGGTTTAAGGTTGGATCTTTCCCTGTGGTTTACCTTGGTCTTCCTCTTATACCAGCAGACTTTTCCGCCATCATTGCTCCCCTATGCTTTATCACATCCGTAAGTGTCTTCAGCTTTGGAAAAGCCATCTTATCTCCTTTGCTGGTAGGGTGGAGCTCATTAGGTCTGTCCTCCAATCTTCCTACCTTTATTGGTGTGGCATCTTCCCTAATCCCAAGTCTATCTCGTCGGTAATGGAGTCTCTCTCCTATGCCTTTCTTTGGAAGGGCCAGGAATCCTCTTGATTCCTTCACCCCATTAGTTGGTCTAACATTTGTCTGCCCAAAACTGAGGGGTCCTAGGAATCACCCGGATCCATGAGGTCAACTCTGCTACTTTGCTCAAGCTCATTTAGAAAATTGTTTCCAAACAAGATTTCATTTGGGTTAACTGGGTCCATTCTTACCTTCTTAAATCTGATTCTCTCTAGACAGTTCCTATCCCTTCTAACTCCTCCTGGATCTGGAGGAAACTTCTCCTCCTCAGACCCCGAGCCCTCACTGCCATCATCACCCACATCTCCTCTAGTTCCTCTACTTCCTTCTGGCTAGATCTATGGCATCTGATGGGACCCCCCCCCCCCCGCATTGTCTATGAAACCTACATTCCCAAATCCACCCCTCTCGATTTTCATTTCCAATGGATCCTGGGTCCCTCTTCCCCACCATAGTCTGACACAAGTTTGGAACTCCCTCCCCCCATGACCTCATTGTTTGGCTCCCTTCCACCATCAAATCCTTCACCACATCTTCTGGCTTGAAACTGTTTCGCTCCCCCTCCCTCCCTTGGCCCCCCTGGTTTGGTTCAAAGGTCACATCCCCCGCTACTCCCTCACCCTTTGGAGAGCCCTTAATCTTACTCTCCCAACCCAAGCTTTCCTTATCACCCGCCAAATCCCTATGAACCCCAATTGTATCCTTTGTTGGAATGATACTGAGGACATTGCACACTTGTTCCTTTCTTGCCCTTTCTCTAGTTCTCTCTAGAGAAAAGTCCCAGCCTCCATTTGGCCTCGCTTTTGCCGCTCCTTTCGGTTTGATCGTGACTGGTCTTGGGTATTAAGTTATTTTCCTGATACCCCAATTTGTGACCGGATTGATAGGATTGTCTTTGGTGCCATGATCCACCATCTATGGTGGGAGCATAATCTCAGGCGCCGGACTTCCAATTCTCGGTCTCTGGACTCGATTTGGAATGCTATCCACTTTGATGTATCTTCTAGACTTATAGCTATTTCCCATCCCCCGGTTGTTGACTCCCTAAGGAACGGGCTCATTGTTGTTGCCTGGGGTCTCAACTCCCGATTCCATCCTTCTCTCTGATCCTTCCCTGTTTGGATCCTCTTGTATTTTGGTGTTTCGCCTTGTTTATTTAATTATTTAGTCATCCAAAAAAAATAATTGCTCACCAGCCCTTGCCAGACTAGAAAACTAGACTAGAACATAAATGACTTCAAATAGCAAACTACCACAATAACCCATATTCAAGAATGGGACACTATTAAGAGAACAAAATATTGCTCA
The DNA here is from genome assembly GCF_041222555.1 of Hakea prostrata. Classification (NCBI taxonomy): domain Eukaryota; kingdom Viridiplantae; phylum Streptophyta; class Magnoliopsida; order Proteales; family Proteaceae; genus Hakea; species Hakea prostrata. The sequence goes on along the minus strand of NC_142601.1, from coordinate 45,921,171 downwards.
TCAACCCTTGCCAGACCAGAAAACCAGTTTAGGACCAGCCCCTAGACTGGGTTTCCAAGGTAATTCATATTGCTCCATCCAGGCTAAGGCTACTGCATCACTAACTTCTCTTACATCTATTCTTCTTCACCCTTCATTGATTCTTCTTTTTCTTCATCCATCCTATTATGCCAATAACCAAAATCACCGTTGGTTCTGTTTTATTTTTCCCTTGGTAATTCTTCATCCAACATCAAGTTTTGGGAGTTCAACCATTACCACGAAGTGCATTCGTTACTTAGATGTTACCATTAGATCAATCCTCAGATTCAAGTTTGAACCAGGATATTCAGCCATCTCTGTAATTACCATTAAGGGTTTATTGCAGACGTACACATTGTCCCAAGGATTCTTTTTACTGAATCTGAAGGAGAGGATTGAAAGAGACATACCATCTTCTTCAATACATTGATGAACAGTGAGAAGTCGAAAGCTCAAGTGATGGTAGATATTGGGAGTTGTATGGATATAGTAGTCTCTCAAGCATTTGTCATTGATGGAAACCTCAAGCTTGAAGTACATCAACAGCCTCACAAAGTGTCTCTACTTAATGACAGCACTTTAAAGGTCAACCAAGGGTGTTCTGTCCCACTACAGCTTTCCAACTATGCAGATGTATGGTGTGATGTGATTGATACCCATGGCATGGTTCTGACTAATGTGTTGTTAGGAAGGCCATGGATCTACAAAATCAACATCTTGGTAAAGCCAATGTTTCTTTGATTCTAATGGAAAACCATTAGTACTTAACCCCCTCAACATACTGGCCATGAAACCAAAGCTAAAAGCTGCCCAAGTGAAACGCCAAAAACTCTTAAAGCCCATTCTTGAGGAGATGCCAGCAAAAGAGGAGAGCAAAGGTCCTCCACCACTTAGAAATAAAGAGAAACATGTTAGATCACTCCCTCCATTTTCAAAATTCAAGGATGAATTTTCCCTCAGGAGGGCAGAGCTGATGTAGAACTTGGATAGATTGGAACAGGCAAGAAATGAACCAACTAGGACCAATTCAAACCAGCATTGGAGGCCACCTCAAACCAGCCAGCTGGTCCAACAAGAAGGTCCCCTTGCTCCATAATTTTGACTAGTCAACCGGGTTTGCTACAATGAGACAAAACATGAAGAAGGAAGGCCAAAATACTGTTCACTTGAGTAGTGTCACGGCCCATTATTTGGCATATTGAGAATATTCGTAGAGGATTTTGTGGCCTAACAGGAAGATTTTATTCTTGGGAGATTTAGGACCTTAGTTTAGTTTTCATATTTCAGATATTATATACATGTGGCTGAAATATAAAGCATATTAGTTTCTAATTTGAATTAGTTTCTATTTTCATAAGATTATATTGTCACTAGTTACTAAGATATTAGTTTCTATTTCCAATCTACGAAGTTTTTATTCTTGTAAAGCTTTAGCCAAGCTATAAATAGGCCCATACATCGCAATAGAAAGGAAGACTTTTGGACAAGTTGATCTGTGGCCTAGTAACCTCGGTTATGGAGTAAAATACATGTTCAAAAGCTGATATAGCTTTGGTGAGAAACCTAGGGCTGAGATAGCCCATCCCCTACCCCCTTTCTTCTATCTTTCCTTCTTCAACATCCCCTTCTTCCTCTCCTTCCATGTTCTTCTTATTATATTTTGTCTTCATCAGTATATTGATGCTGATTGTAATCGATCTCCCACTGGTTTCTCCAGTTCAAGATTGAGCTTGCATTAATTAGCCTATGGCAGTTGTTGTTCATCTTCTATACTGACTCTTTATTGCAGCTCTTTTGTTAAACAAATGAAACAATCATTCTTTGAAAGGAAATACATTAAGCTTAGTCATTCAATTGATCAACATTACTTGCAAATCACAACAACCATACCAATTCCATACTGTCATTTGCTTCAGAGCTTTGTTCCAGCCAACTAAAACACCAGAATTAGAGAAAGTAGCCAAAAAGGCCAACATTGACTTTCAGCTAAGCATATCCGATGTAATCCACTATACCCCTCAATTCCCATACTAGATTAATGTTAAGAATCTATATGCTTGAAAGGAAACAAATGCCATCCACTGGACAGCAAAGGGGCAGAACATAGTCAGACCATCCAAACTCCTAGAAAGTATAAGATTAGAGCTGGCTGCCCTCAAACTCTAAATCTGGGCCTTTGAGCTCATAGCCAAAATGTTTACTTACTCACATAAGAACACAATCAAACTAAATAATTAGCAGGAGAGGCAGGAAAAAAATAATTCAGGCGACAATTTTATTCAATACCGCGCTTGGAATATACAGCTGCATCAATGACAAATTGAAAATAGCAATTGGTTGGCTCTTCCATTAGACTATTTTCCACAGAGCAAAACTACCATTGGTTCACAAGTGAACATAAAAGAGTAGCATAACCCCATGGACACAAATTGACAACTGTGCGAGGAGTGACAAAACTAAAGGTAAAGAACTTCATACTTGTAGTTTTTAGCTCCTTATCTCTGTGGTGATTCGTCTACAGCACCATTATTATTTTGTGGCGCTTCCAATAAGTCTTGAGTATTTTCAAACAACTGCTTTCTAAGTAAGTCATGCAGATGGCTGAAAAGCTGCTTCTTTACTGATTCAAAAGCATTGTCCAACCTCTCAAGTTCCTCTAGAGCATTCTTGTTGTATATAAACAAGCCATAGAAAAGTTCAAAGCTATCCCCACAAGTATTGTCCCTCAAATTCAGGAGTGTCTCATAACCTTTAGTGTTAATGGGTGTCGATTCCAAGTTAACCTTTCCCAAAGTCCTTCCTATAAAGTGGGTGATGAACTGGGTACCTGCTGCATACTTATCGTGATCTGCACAAGACATCTCCACCATGTGACAGCCCTCTTGTGCAAAAATATTGAGAAAATTATCGCACCGATTAACCCTCGATTCCTCATTCCCAATGCGCACTTTGTCATACACAAAAGTTAGACCTGCCCAGCCATTTCTCCCACTCTCAGGCCCAAACATAGGATGGGTACAAAGTATGTCAAATTCATGCGGTAGAATTTGGAGGAACAACTTCCTAACCCTCTCTTTCACGGAAAGCACATCGACAAAAAGGGTACTTCGTTTCAACCGCTGCAAGGGCAATGACTTGAGAACAGATTCCGTGGACATTATGGAAGTACAGAGGAGAATGACTTCGGGGTGTTCTTCGCAAAGGTCGTGGGGATCAGAGTAGAAGGAGACCTCTAACTTGGCAGCAATATCAGAATAGTTGGATCGGGAGTGCGCTAACACAGTATGTCCTTGCCGAACTAACGTTTTGGCAAGGAACTGGCCGAAATTGCCGAAACCGATAATGGCAATCCTCAGTTTCATGCTTTGCTCAAAGCGTTGATGTATATGGGTCTCAAGGTCATAGGGTTGAGCAGCATCTATCGCTCTGATGCAGAAGCTCCGACGCCAATTAGATTGATTCCTCGTACTATAGACTGAAAATGGAAGCGAATGTCGATGGAAGCAGTGAGATGTTGGATAAAACTCACGAGGTATAGCTGCTCTGGTTTTCGATGGCTGCAGGCCAGGCAATGTGATCGTCATCTGTAATCCCTGTGAAGTACCAGGATAAGAAATGAAGTTGAAGAACGAAATTCGCAATGAAGAAACCATTAACACTTGAATCAGAGCAAGAATAAAAACTAAATAATATTCAAATTAAAAAAAAAAAAAAAAAACCATTGACATTCCGACAGAGAAGGTAAAACCCACCCGTTGGAGCGAAGAAAATTTGGGTGCGGACTGCGGAGAGAGGTTTTCGCAGAGGGAGCTCTGTGTTGGTCCGTGCGTGGGGGAAAGGTGTCTACGATGACTAAGCGAAAATGCCCGTTATGATTCGAACTGCGTGCGTAAGAGGAGGCGTTCCCAACCCTACATGGCGCAGTGGTACGCAGGTGGCAATTCTCAATCTGACACTCACACCTCAGTGTTGCCGTTGCTGACTTGCTGCATTATACATTTATAAAGTATTTTGTATAGTGTAGGTTCGTTCTGGAATTTTTATTTGGAGCAACAGCTGCTGCCAACAGCCGACCGTCGAGATTCAACAACGTCATCAATTTGATATTTAACGGTTCAGATAAAAAATTCAAAGATATTATATACAAATATTTAACGATTCAGGTGTGCATAAGCTGTCCAGATGAACCTCAAATCCAAAAAAAATATTTAACAATTCAGGTTCCTCTTGGGAAGTCTTCCTGTTGAACCCTTTTTGGTCAATACGAGTTGATAGAGTGGTAAGATCCATACTTCTCAGGAGAGGTAATGGGTTTGACCCTAGTGGACGACAAAGCACCCACTAAGGATGTAATTGGAGGTGTGCGCAAGCTAGTCCGAATGAACCTAAGACACTAAAAAAATATATGACTTTTTTTTTGGCATTTTAAAAGTTTTATAATTTACTAATCTACAAACTCAGCCCCTGTAGGTAGCTGAATTGGAATCTCTGCCGGCAGCTGCTAACCAGCAATATCTTCCGGCGAGAACTTCTCAGGTTTTGCATCCCTTTCCTCCTTCGTCGTCTTCCGTCTCCCTTTCGCTCCGTTCACCTCTTCCTTCAATTTTTGAACTCTCAATCGCAACGAATTGGAGAAAAAACATAACACTAGGGTTTTTCCTTGTTTATTTTGGTTTACTCTCAATGGCAACGAACTGGCGAAAAAAAAAACAGAAGAGATCTTTGATTCAAATGACAAAAACAAGATCAAAACATCTATAAAGAAAAATCTTTAAATTCGCATGAATCATTCACACATCCGTTTGTTTTGCAATGATTTCTAATGTCTTCTATCTCTCCATCAACAGTACCACCAACCTTAATTTAACTACAATTTTTTTATAACTGTCTTTCTGAAAACTAGGGTTTTTCCTTGTTCATTTTGATTTACTTCCGCCCTTTTATTTTGCCTATGGTTGTTGTTCTCGCTCAAACTACGACATAGACTCTCAGAGGCGGATCGACATTGCTGCCAATTTTGCCGCCGGAGAATTTGAGCAAGAGGAGGGTGGATTATCAGCCATGAGCTTCCGATCCAAGGGAGCTCATCCACAAATACCACGGACCACTGGTCAACAACTCAATGTTTGGCCGTTAAATTTAAATCATCAATTTTTTATCTCATGATATTTTTTCTGATAATTTATAATTATCAAATATTTCATATAATTTTTTCTATCCAACTAATAGTCTTTTATATAAAAACTTGTTAGAAGTGCTTACCAGTTTCTTCAATCTCTTGGCAATTCTAGGGCCGACAACAGTCTATCTTTTATAGTTGTAGTCCTCCTATCATTCGTCAGTTTTGTCGTTTGTAGTGAAAGACTTAGGGTAATTTGGGTAGTTCATAATAAAATATTAGTTAGGCAAGAAAAATTATCACAAAAATTGTGATTTGATAATTATTTTTTTAAATATAATTCATCTTGAATATCTTATTGAGTAAATCTTTTAAAATCTAACCATCTAAGAATTTTTCCCTAATATTAATGCTACCTCTGGCTCTTTGTTACTAACACCAATAGCCTTAGTATCTATTTTCAATATTACCCGCCATATTCTAAGGGAAGTTTATGGCAAAGGAGGGGGGAGGGGATATTGAGGGGGGAGAGGATATTCTCACAAGAATAGAAATCATGAAGACGTAAGAATGTAAGAAGAGGAGTAGTTGTATACGATTAGAAAGGAAGACAAAGACGAGAGCTTGGGGTTTTTCATTTAAGGTTATTATTATAATTATTATTATTATTGTTGTTATTATTATTATTATTATTATTATTATTATTATTATTATTATTTTTTAGTTTTAACTTGCTTACAACTCAACACTTAACTTTGATTTTCTAATAATATCTTTTCCCCCCTATAAGGAGTCTAATTGATAAATTGGATAATTCGAAGGGTGACATTAACTCCTAATAATTCAGAGGTAGCCTGAATTTCCTTTTCTTTTTTTTTTTTTTTTTTTTTGGGTAGAAACCCCTGTTTCAATGTTGTTATAAAAATTTTTGAAACAACAATGACATAGGAAAAATATGCCCCTTTTTTTGGGTGAAATTTCTCCATTGTTAACAGGTTGCAACTAGTTGTGGTGGACCAAGTTTTTAGAATCCAAATTCAGTCTGAATATTTCTAATTAAACCTTGTCAACCTTGAACGTAATTCAGGGTCTAAAAATCTTATTTCGACCTAAACTCGAACCCGAAAGTCAAGCCCAATCTCAACTCTGATCATCTTTTATTGTGTCAGATCAAATCGAGTTGGCCTTGATCTAGTAAGTTTAACATAAACTTAGTTAAATTGAAAATGCGATGTCTAACTAACAAATAAAGTTCTACTTCTTTTTATATTAAACTCAATGGATCATGGAAGTTCTTTCCCAGTGGAATACAGGGCTCTAAATTCTTTGTATGGTACAAAAGTAGCCAGTTTAGCCCTTAAGATCACTTACCTTTTTCTTTGTAGATGATGTCTTTATATTTTGAAGAGCTACTCTGGAAGACCTTCTTTATATTTTTTCTGCAAATTAAAATCATGGAAACCATCCAGCTTGAGCTATGCGGCGAGGACCATTCTAGTGGAAGCAGTTCTCTTGTCCATCCCTATCTACTGTCTCTCTTTGACATTCTGTTAGTTTTAATTGAAAATTAAAAGACAGTAGGATTCAAATATGTTTTATTTATTTAATCAAGTTTAAGTTCTGTATTTTCATTTAGTAGTTGAGTTCTTTGAGTTCAATATTCTTCAATTAATATTTTAACTCTTGTATTTATATATTCTGCTTCTTCATTCTCCAACTGTAAATAGAAGGCTCCTTAGCTCCTACTTATGGTGAATGAAGAGATCAAAATATGGTCTCTTGAGAAAATTTTCTTCATTTCGTGACACAAATAGGTTACATTTATATTGTTGTTCTATGTTGAGTTTTGGGTTTGGGAACTATTACTATTATAAATAGTATTTTATTATAAGCTAATTAAGTATAACCCTTTAGCATTGGAACATGTCTAATAGTTGAGTGCACAATTATAAGGGGAGTCATGGGTTGTTTTATCTTAGAGGCCAATTTACATTTTTCTCGATTGCATCATACGGGGGCATTTATGGTCTTAAGGACAATGTCATTTGACACGACTTAGCCCAACCTGGTTTTTCTAATAATTTTTGTTACAGGGATCAAGAAGGTCGGTGAATGATATATTATAAAAAATCAGCTTCTATTCAAGACGAAAGTTAAGTACAATCTCCCAATATTCTAACAATAATTTCTAACACATTCCACCTTCCATATATTCGAAACTGAATACCACTTCTTCTACATTTTGAAATGAAAACTCTCTGATCATACCCATAATACCACTTCTTCTTCTCAAACAGGCTGGGAGACTGATCTCTCAACCAAACATTCTTGGGCTCGTCTCCTCACTGTTTGACCCTTCAACCCTTAAAAAAATATGGATCTGGAGTCTGCATGAACTTAAACAAGTACTTCCGCACCTTAAGAACCTTTGTCAATTCATACACTTTGCTTATGATCGTTGGCTTCCTTCTATTCCGAGGAATCAACTTCCTTCAGATTTTTCCAGAGTGACATCATCCTTTTCTAGTCAGTTGTCCTTCCATAATAGAATGGTTCTCCCATTTCCTCCGACCGGTTCACAATGCCCTTTTATCGCTTAGTAATTCTGCCCACATGGCATTCTGATGCAAGTAACCCCATGCAAGCTTTATAATAAATGCCCTATTCATCAATGAAAGGTTTCTAAACCCCAAACAAGGTACATATATAAACTTCCCCAGCTAACTAGGTAAGTTCTTTCCTTTTGCGCTCTTTGTCTTCCCAAACAAAGGATCAGGTAGCCTTCTCTATTTCCTTTAAAATATCCATAGGAACACATTGGACTGCATAGTATAATAAGGGATCTTTGGATCACAAATTTAGCTAAAATAATTCATCAAGCTAGAGACGGAGAATTAACTTTCCAAGCGAAGGCCAATGGAGGGTTAGTAGGATGGTTAGGAACCTGACTTATCAATGGAGAGATTGTGGGTTCAACCCTTACCGGTTGCATAAAGGGCCTATCCTAAACTTTATTGACAATGTACCTATAGTTGGCTTTACAATTTTTCTCAGTCTATAAAGGAACTCCCAAATATTGGTCAATATCATCAGTAGTAGAAAATCAACTCAATTGAATTATTTCCCTTGTCTTCTGCTTATTCGTCTTTTTAGAGAAAACAATTTGAGTCTTCTCCATACTAAGTTTGCTACCAAAGGCATTACAAAAATTGTTTAAACACTCCATAATATTGACATTAGGTTTTTGGATGCCTCGCAAAAAGCACAACATCATCAGCAAACATCAAATGCAAAACCCCTACTCCTCCCTTATGGAATTGCATTGGCTTCAACTTCCTTGTAGATACTGCATCTTGAATAATATGTGTGAGTCTTTTCACACAAAGAACGAAAAGGTAGGGTGAGAGATGATCTCCCTGCCGAATCCCCCTTGAAGGTTGGAAATATTCAATCAACTCTGCATTCCACAAAACATTAAGTTTGCAATATTAGATAAACTAGTTAAAAGAGAGAATCAAGAAGAATTAATCTACAAAATAAGAAATTACTATTTGACAAACTCATGATAGAATTAACATACCTCTTCGAAGATAAATTCCAAACTTGTAGAGATGATATAAAAAGAAAAAGAAGATCTAGCACCACTATAGCAAAAGTGAAGAATGAGACTTGAAGATTAACACCACAATAAGAAACACATACGAAGCCAAGGATCTCACAAGCAAGGTGCTCACCCCAGCTGGACATGTATACCATCACTTGGTATTTGAGCTTCTGAAAAAATTCTAATCCCTTTGCCTGTGTGACCTTGAGATATATATATATATATATATCTCTAGGGTGGAAATGACAGCCATAAAGTCCACCCTAAGTGAGATGCTAGCCCACTAATGCTCATATCTAGAATGCCCTTAAAGCTTACCTTGACAATTACTAAAAAGCCCCCAAAAGAATTAGGGAACAAAATTACAGAACTGCCATTAATAAAACAAAACAAATTGGTTTTGCAAAAAATAGAGAAGAAAATATATAAGTTTTTACTAATAAATAAACACAAATTTGCAAAACCATTTTATTAATAAATTCTTTCAAAATGCAGTCTGTAGGTACGCGTACACTTTCGTAATTGTCAAGTCACTGGCAATGGAGCACTAGTCACTAAGATCAACACTCAATGTATACATAATCTTTACATGGATGGACTCCATAGATTTAAAGTGTACTAACCATAGAGAGACTAGTCCTCATATCTTCCATAGTCTAAGCAATTTTAACTTGCACCCCTCAAACCCATCATAGTCCAACAATGTATATTTAAACAATAATACATTATGATGGGTGCGGTCAAATCAAGGACTACAATGTGGTTAAACTAGATGATCATCCATAAAATGATTCCAAACAATCCAATGGACCAAATAATCACATAAGTCATCATAAACAATAAATGTCACATATGATTAAAATTACCTTACAAATGTCCAATGTGAATGTGCAAGTAAAATAATAACATGTGTTGGGCCACATAATTCCTACATGAAAGTGGTGACACACATCATGACACCTGTATAAGGTTAAGAGGAACACCTAAGAGAGATTTGGCAATGAAATCCCACTGGATTTTATCATGTCTTTTCCTAGTCAATCTTTATAGTTGTATATTGGTCTTGCAATCCCTCCTTCTCATGGTATGAAACAGATCCTGAGCAACTATGATGTTGTCCTGGATGTGACATCCAGAGACAAAACTAGCTAGGTTGCGAGCAATTAGGGTAGGCTCAAATTCCTTCAATCAATTCATTATCACCTTACTGATCACTTTGAAACTCACATTATATCACAAGGAAATTAGACAAAACTAAGAGATTTTTTTAGGGTTTTCTATTTTAGGAATCAAAGCAAGGAGGGTTTCATTTAGCTTACCATCCATGCTTCTTGCAACAGCTTCACAAATAGTATGATATGCCAGCTTTCTAGTTGTGGCCCTTGTTTTTCGGTAGAAAGCAACTTGAAATCCATCTAGTCCAAGGGCATTCCATGGTCCAAGATGTTTCACAACTTTATAAACTTCCTCTTATGTCACTTCTGCATCAAGCAACAAGCCAATCTTCATCAAGAGAGGGGTAACCATGACTCGAGTTGAGTGGTATTAGGTCGTAGTTATCCCCATTAAACAGATTTTTGTAAAAGTTAACAACGTGTGCATTAAGAGAAACCTCATCTTGCACCCACATGTTCCGTTCAACCTTCAAAGCTTCCATCATATTCCTTCTCTTGCGAGATTTAGTAAAGATATGAAAATATCTTGTGTTTCTATCTCCATGAAGAATCCAATTTTTGGGAGATTTTTGGACCCATAAAATTTCCTCCTTGCTTAATGCCTTCTCCAGTTCTAGTCTCAAAGACTTTTCAAGTCTGATTAGAAAAGGGTTATGGGATCCATCTACTAATTTCTTCTATATCCCTCCCAATCTCGCATAAAGCAGCCTTCTTTCATTCTCCAATCTCCCAGAAGTATTTTTATTCCAATCTTTCAATCTATCTTGCATATGTGGCAGGGCAGTTGAAAGATCTACTTTATGCTTCCATTCTTATGCAACAACATCTTCAAATTGATCATGTGTAAACCACATAGCCTCCAAAGGAATGGTCGTTGGCGGGGAGGACCTATTGTACTGGCCAAAATCTACCGAAGGGGGTGATGATCCGATTTAATTCTAGCCAGGACCTTAATCACGAGATTAGGAAATAACAGATGCCAAGTTGCCGTATAGAGCCCACGATCTAGTCTTCTATAGGTACGTCTAAGTTCCCTCCATTTTGGACTGCGCCAAGTGAATTTGGGTCCGGACACTCCCATATCCATCAGATTACGAGTCTAGGTTCTCCAAGAACCAACGCTCCATTTTTGGTTTCTGATTGGCTTAGGACATCATTAAGATCACCAATCACCATACATGGTTGGTCTGTGCAAATTAGATTGGCATGGAGCTCGTCCCACCCTATTTGTCTCAAACCATCAGATAGATTAGCATACATTGCCACCATCTTCCACTTAGTCTTGACAACTTGGTCATCATTCTCCATTAATAAATATTGACTTTGAACTTGAACAAGGGAAATTTTAATAAGAGAGTTAAATAGGATAAACCATATTTCCCCTAACATGCCCACTGCCTCATTCATGAAGCTAACCACGCCTCTCATTTTCTTAATTACTTCTTCAGCCCTACTGCTGCTAATGTGTGTTTTCACAATAATAACACCATCAGGATTGTACTCCTTCCTATAAAATTTTAGAGTGGAAGCAAAAGCTTTGCTTCCAAGGTTGGTATTCCTCCATAATAACTTCATCATCCCCATGGGAATGAGAGGGATCCTTGTATACCTAGTTGTCTTGGGACTGTAATTTTCTCATCAAATCTTCATTTGGTGGTTTCCCCTTCTCTAGTCTTAGGACCAACTGATCAACATCCATGTGATTATCCAGGTCAGCCATCGACGAATCACCCCCTCCTCAATTTGGATCTTGATTTTCTCTTTCTTCCTCAGGTCTTGTAGAGTCTTGCATGTAGACAACAACCTCCTTGTCCCCCCCCTCCATTATTAATACAATTCTAGACACGTTGTAGTTCTTAGGGTATGTATACAATCTGCTCTGGTTAGATCTAGGTCCATATGGATCAGAGATTCCTGGTTAGGTGTGTTAGGGTAAAAAATATATTCTCAACTCTTTTGGTTTGCTCCTAGTCCGATCCTGGTTCTTGAGACCAAAATAAAAGTGAAAGTGGGCCGCCTTTGAGGACGGGAAGCCACCTCCAATGATTAAGTCAGTTTTTGTAGGAAAGCCGAAGATTCTCCCTTGAGGAGTTATTGCTCAAGGAGAATGAAGGAGAGAATGTTCCTCAAGAATAAATGCAGGAGAGTAATGGCTGGAGAACTCAAGCTCACTTGGTCTTTACCTGTATGCCCCTCCGCTATTTATGCATCGGATCCATAGCTAAAATGGTGATAGGTTCGAGTTAGCACTTTGATTAGGATGATTTGGACGGGCGGTTGAGATGGCTTCGGGATGTGACTGACACCGCTGGTCGATAAGCATGTTTCTCATGACAGCTGGTGATCTCACAGGCGGATCAAGGGATCAACGTTGAGTTGATCCCGATGTGACATTGTTTCTCAGTTGAGGGGACAAAATGCAAGTATGTAGTACTCGAGGCAGTCTTGGAATGAATGAGAAACTTCCAGTCTGTCCATGGGCATTTAATGAGACTTAGTGCATTCAATGCTGAACTAAATGCTAAGTTTTGATGTTTGGGTGAGGATGTTGAAACCCCTGCCAGCGCTATTTCAACTGAAAAGTCATAAGGCGACAGCTATGTGTCATCGAAACATGTGATTCCTGACTTCTCAGCTGTCATATGCTCTGAGAAGTGCCACTACTAAGACTTGTCAGTGAGCTTTATTCGCATCGGGTTCAGGCCCTTGGTCTAGCTCGAGCGGTTCGCTCTAGTTTAGGGGTCCAAATCGTCTTGACCATAGCAAGGTGCTAGTTGCCTTAAAGCCCCACTCAACTTGTCTTTCTAGAGCTATGTTCCATGTGCTACCACTATTGATGTTGCATGGCTTGACATGTTTCTGGTATCATAGATACTTCCACTTTTGTTAAGGACTCATTAACTTCAACAATATGGTCATCTTCCAATAGGGGCACATTTGTAATGGATTTTTTTTAGAGGTAGTAGATGTAATTGATTACAAACACAGGGGGTCTATATATATAATTTGCACTAAAAACAATTCACTAAATTATTATACAAATTGCAAGAATTTTGGAGAGAAAAGGGAGAGGTGTTTCAACTGTTCTGAAAAGCTAGTACCTATTATTTATCAAACTGTAACACAAAATGAAACTAGGCTTTCAAAATAATATATATAATATGAATCTGGTAGGATGAAACCTTATGAGTAGTTCCTGTATTAACTTTTTCACTAGTCATATAAATATATTCTTCACGTTTTGGCTGGAAAAAAAAAAAAACCGACCAAACTTCTGAAATTTAAACTTTTATTAAATATGATATGTGAATCATATGACATAAAAATGAAAAGGAAAATTTTCTCACAAATTATTAGTAATATTGTCCATGTATCAACAATAATATTAAAATTTCTCCATTAGTATCAGATGAAGTGAATGCAATCAATGGGCTGCCTTTGATGCTATCATTGTGGGTATTAGACCTGGGTTTGATGGAAATTACCAAATTAGTGAAGGGTGACTAATCACAACCATTGGTATTTTTATTATTTTTCTATCAAAAAAAAAATCTTGATTATCCAGGCAAGACAAAATAGTTTAGAAAGTTTTTTATATAAGTTTGATAAAACAAACCGTATGATACGGCTAAGGGTACAAATGTAAAAATTAAGAAGACAATAAATCATTTGTTTCCATGAAATGACAACAAAACAAAACGGAAACATTATGGGCTCTTAACCCAAAAAAAAAAAAAAAAAAAAAAAAGATAATCATTGTTGGGCTCTTTTTCTCCATTGTGCATTAAAATTTGAAGGAAATAACGTCCTCTCTAGAACTTCTTAGCATAATCCACAACTAGACTTGTGCCAAATGCATAGGTACCTGGCAAGGCCAATAGCCATGTTTCCAAGGCCTTATGCATCCTGTGAAATCAATGGAGAGACCTCAAACAGGCATTACTGTATTAGAAAGTCCCCCACTAAGAATGCCTACTATCCCCTAGCTTACAGAACTCCTAAGGTAAGCTACAAAACAATGTCTTGACAGTGTTAAAATGAACTACATGTTAGCTTGTTTTGGCCCTTTTAGAAGACCAGCAAGTCTGATTGGGTTGGCTTGAACATGAGTGATTCAATTATAGTCCATTAGATCCTGGCTCTGGCTCTGTTGTCTTCTTCTGTACAGCCTTTGATTCTACATTTGGTAATGTCCACAAAGAACTCAATTCCTTGGAACTCTCACCACTGGAGGAAAATGGATAGCTTAGGATATGCGGAAGCAACAACAGCTTAGCTAATTTTTCATTTACACTTTTAAGTGTTGCACCAATGTTCAAAACCCAGTATTGAAGTCCTTGCATTGAGGTGCAACTTAAACAATTCTTTACTGAAAGGTAGCAATACAAAATCCACAAACAGGTGACATTTACACTAACGCTGAAGGTACATCAGAATGAAGGCCCAGATTTTGATTGACTGCAGAGGTTAAAACAATACTAAGGATCCAAGGCAAGTTTGATAACCAACCAGAACTACACCAAACCAGAAAATTGTTACCAGGCTTTCTGCATTTCATAGATAACATTTCCACTCAAAAAATTCTGGTATTTATGAAACTCAAGGCAGTGACTGCTCAATGTCAGGCAATAGTTCATCAAACCAGTATGTAACATTAAATGGAATAACTCGGGCATGGGTCCTTCTGCTATGAGATAACCAAGTCTGCAACACAAAGTTTCAGTATGTAGAGGGATCATTATGAGTCGCTTCAAAAAGAACAGGTAACCTACAACAAACATTAAATAATTTGCTCCATTGATTCTCTAGGAAGTAAGCCAGTCTTGTTGAAGTACGTTGATACATGAAGAAAGACAAGCTGCTGTTTATATTACCATTCATTGAACACTGCTCACAGGCGTGAACAGTTGTGGCAGCTCAATCCACACTGTTCACAACTTATTGTACATGAACAAGTTGTGCTGGCTCAATGCCAGCTTGCCTTAGAAGCCAGATGCTGCCAAGGTTTATAAAGTATCCTTCTTAGTTAGATTCTAAAGAGCTAGGGGCAGAGTAGATGGATCCTAGCTGAGGTTGTGAAGAATGAAATGCCGAGCTTGTATCTTGTACCAAGCATGACTTCTAAATGAGCCTACTGGAGGGTAAGGCTCACAATGTTGGCCCCATGTTGTTGAGGTTTTTCTGATTTCTTGGACTACCCTCTTTCCTCTTGCTATCCATCTTTTAGTTTCATTTCCCATTTCTAAGTTTTTTAATCTCTTCTAATCATTTTTTCCATATGACCCCATTTAATTGGGAAAAGCCTGAATAGTTGTTGCTTTTCACTAGGTATCTATTTCTATGTTAATGAAAATTTCAATTTTTGTTACATTCACTTCTATTCTCTCTTTAGTACTCCTATTTTGCTTAATAGCAAAGATGTCGGTTTACTCTTTTACAAGTCCCAATATTGTCTTGTAAAAGTATTACCTTCTTTTATTTATTTATTATTTTTTACTTTCCTGGTTATCAGCAGTAGCTATATGTAATCAAGACCTTAAGAGTCAAACCCCCACCTTACAGTTTAGTGAAAAGAAAAAAGAATTGTTTACAACTCTGCAGCTGTGAGAATGTAGGCTTGAATCCACTATCCTTTCCCATCCCTATCTTCTTCCCCATTTTTCTCACACCATTGCTTTCCTACTTTTTGTTTTGTTTTTCTATGTAAGACATCAAGAGACCTTTTATTTTTGTTAAACAATGGAAGTGTAGACCTGTTGCAGCCATTTTACTCTCTTGCCGGGAGACTGCAGGTTACTCCTACAGCTTCCTGGATTGTTGCTACCTTCACGAAACACCCAAGCTCAAGGAACTGTGGATATCTTCATCTGTGGCACACCATACTTGGGTATTGTACAACCTTTGGTAAGGTCTTCCTTCGATCTTGGTTTCAAAGTGATCCAGCAGTTGTATTTGGACCTTTACTTATCACCTTTCATAAGCCTGCCGCACTTCAGTACCTAACCATCAGTTGAACCTGAACTTTTGAAGAGATGTTTAGACCTAGTAGACCTACCCTCAGTGGGATATCAATCCCATCTTCCCTGGTTAGTAATTTGTAACCACTGTCTTCTGAATTTCCTGGCATTTCTCTGTCATGCAATAAGCTAGAATCATTCTCTGTAGGGTTCTCTTGCATAACTTTAAATTGCTGATCTATCTGCTGCAATTTACGGATTTTATCATCTCCATACATAATGGCCCTGCTGTGGAGTTTGAGTTTGGTTCCTAGTTGACTAGTTGAAAACAAGTTCTTCCTAGTTGACTTTTTAGAAAGGCATTCTCCTAGAAGCCTCTAGTAAGAGGAATTAAAAGAATCCAAACCAGATGAGCATTCCCTCCTAACCAGTACCCAAAACAGGAGAATTAGCCCAATTACAATCTGTAATAAACATGTGGTTCTGCATCCTTTATTATTTAGATCATCCAGCTCTTTAGGAACCTGAGTAGGATCCGACCAAAGGTGCTGCTGCCCCAGCTGAACCTCTGTCATATTTTCTGCTGGTTGGTTTTGTTCTCTCCACACAAGCCTAAACTCTTTCTCTTAGCATAGCTGCCACTTACAGTATTCTTCCTTTTATAGCTTGACACTTCCAAGGTCTTTGAATTGTCCCATTAAGAATATCCACTGCTAATTTGAAACCAGATCTGATGGAGACCTCCAAATACCCTTCTTAAGTGCAGAGTTGGATCCCTCTGTGAATTCCTAGTTGACTAGTCAGGAACAAGTTTTCATCAATCCTACTTGAACCTTCTCTCAAGACCCTCCTTTCTCCCAATTTCTTTCTACAGTCCTCGTTGAGATTAGAAATAATCACTTGCCAACATTACAGCAGCCAGCACTTTACTTGAAACTTGAGTATATTAAAGACAACGAATGATTCACTCAACCTCAATCTAGCACAATGAACCAAGGCAGTTTGACGTATCAGATCACATTACATAAAATAGCAAATACATTCAAAGACAGAAGTCCACTCCCCCACCCCACAAAAAAAGAGGGGGGGGGGGGATTTCCAAATTACAACAACTTTCTATAATTCACAGAGATTACAGTGCTGTGTTTAACCAACAGAAATGGATAATTGGCAGAGAATCTTAGAAGATAATTTCCAATCGAAGTGTCCAGTCTGTTGGAGCAAAATAATCCAAACGCGAGGTCTCCCTACTAGTATATTAAAAGCAGCAGATATTTTCTCTAACCTGCTAAGTACTTCTCATGTGCATCATAAGTAGAGAGATAACATGAAAGAAAAGGACACTGTCTTCAACTTGAAGAATGCAGCAACTATGTTGCTAGTGGAAATGGACATGAAGGTTACAGTCTATTTCCCCGGGTTTTTCTTCTAACAGAAGCAGCATCCTTTCTATCTTTCACAACGACCCCACCACTCTTGGCTTTCAACCTCGAGACACCTGTAAACAGTGGCAGAATGCAAAGTTGGTAGAAGCTCTAAACTGGCTTTTGTTCTAACAATTCAAGAATCTTGATCACCTTTCTGAGAAATCTTTCGTGATGTAACCTCCATGTCACCTGTTTCTGATTTTATGACCTCACTGGAGGCACCTGAACTTCCTTCCGACACAGCAGTTTTTTCTTCTGATCCATTGTTTGAAGTTTGCATTGATACATCCTCTTCAGTTAAGGAATCTAGAACCTCACTAGCTTCATCTGGGGGGGGGGGAATCAACAAGATAGGACATCAATTTGGCAGAAAAGAATGAGAATTAGTAAACAATGAATGAAAAGGGCAATTTAGGAAGGGATTGATCCATCGAGAGTTAGTACTTTGCGCTAACTCTCGATAGGAAAGGGTTGTAGGAATTAAGAGTTTTATACCAATTGAAATAGGTTTATGTTTTCCTATATAGAATAGACTTGTAAATTAGCCTATATATAGAAAAGTTACTTTGAGGAGTTCTCACAAGATTTAAGAGACTCCACAACACAATCGTGGCTTCCATCCTCTCCTCTCCTCTCCCCCATTCCTCACCTTATTCTTTCTCAAAATAACATGGTATCAGAGCAGTAGGTCTTCTTATTCCTTTCGATTCTATAGGAAGGAAAGAAATTGTACCTGGAGAAGAAGGAATCGATAGCTGGTTCCTTTCGGTTCTGCTTCTTAGGAGAAGAAGCAATCGTTGCTGGTGTGGCTGCTGTAAGTTCTGCTTCTTAGGAGAAAAAGCATCGATTGTGTTGAGATTTCGAGACTTCGAGACTTCAAGAAAGAAAGCTGCGATCTGTTTTCCTGTTTGGTCTTGAGTTTTGGTGGTTTTAAGGAGACTTCAAGAGTGATCCGATTGTGTTGAAAGACTTGCGATCTGGTTTCTTGTTTGGACTTGAGTTTCGGTGGTTTAAGGAGACTTCGATCGAGTTAAAAGACTGAGATAAGTTTTCTGGTTTGGTTTGATTTTAAGTTGAATCAAGTTTTCTGGTTTGGTTTGATTTTAAATTGGTTTATTTATGTTTATGAGATTAATCTGAATCTGGGATTAATCTGGGAATAATTCTGATTCTGTTTCGATTCTGTTTCATTCTGTTTCGATTTCGATTCGATTTCGGGATTTGATTTTAAAATTGTTTGATATGGGAGAAACTTCAAATAAAAATACTATGACTGAAATTATTTCTTCATCCTCTCATCGGTTAACTGAGAAGAAATTGGAGGGTGGATCAAATTTCCACCAATGGAGGGCTATAGTTAAAATTGTTCTTACTGGACGGGGACAGATAGATCATTTGACTAAGACTGTACCCATAGATGATGATGCTTGGGCAATTGTTGATGCACGAATACTTGGGCAGATGTTTAATTCCTTGGCAGATAACATTATAGATTTGGTGACTCACCTACAAACTGTGAAGGAATTATGGGAGTATTTGAATGTGTTGTATTCTGGTCAGAATAATCTAGCTAGAATCTACGAATTGTCCCAGGAATTTTATCGAGTAGATAGAAAAGGTAGAGATATTACCCAATATTTTGCAGATTTTAAAAGAATGTATGAAGAACTAAACTCTATTCTACCTATCTCCTCTGATGTCAAAACTATGCAAAATCAAAGAGAACAATTAGCTGTTATGGGTTTCTTGGGAGGTCTTGGAAAGGAGTTTGAGGCAGTTAGAGCACAGATTCTTGGTAGTGATCATTACCCACGTTAGCCGACACATTTTCAAGAGTTCTTCGTGTTGCAGGGAGAGTACCAATAACTCTGCGTAAAATTCAGCTTTGGCACAGCTTTCGAGGCACCTCCGGAGGACGGGTCCTTGGTGGACAAAATATAGGACGAACTCGAGGAAATAATACTGGAAAATATCCAGGTTCACACAACTCTACTGACAGTCCAGGACAAGTTAAGACTTGTCATCATTGTGGTCGTCCAGGACATATTCAACGATACTGTTGGAAGCTTCATGGGAAGCCCCCACACATGGCGAATGCAATTATCACTTCTGAATCAGCGCCTACAACCACTAAAGTTCATCCTGAGGGTAAGACTGTAAAGATGACCGAGGAAGATTATATTCGTTTCACTCGCCTGTGCCACTCAACCACAATCAGCCGCCGCCACCCTTGTTCAAACAGGTAATGCTACTAGTTGCCTTTCAACCACATCTCACCCATGGATCATTGATTCAGAGCTTCGATCATATGACCGGGCTACAGTATATTTTCCTCTTTTGTTCCATCATCCTCTTTGGTTACACTTGCTGATGGTTCTCATATCAATGTTAAAGGAGTGGGTACAATTCAACTCACTCCATCCATTACCCTACCCTCAGTTCTTTACATACCTAATTTGCCATTTAACCTATTATCTGCTCAAAAATTTACTTCCACTAATAACTCGTTTGGTGAAATTCTTTCCTGGCTATTGTTTATTTCAGGATCTTACGACGAAGAAGATACTTGGTAGAGGCCGTATGTCCGGGGGTTGTATCTATTCGAGGAGATATCCTCTACTGCTTGTTCTAGTATTTCCATCCCCCATCAAATACATTGTCGGTTGGGGCATCCCTCTCTGGAAACCCTAAAATTGGTAGATAAAAGTTTTCATTCTCTTTCAAAGTTGGATTGTGAGTCTTGTCAATTTGGAAAACTTCATCGTGTGAGTTTTCCTCCTCGTATGAACACCGATCGGACCACCCTTTCTCTCTCGTTCATTCCGATGTGTGGGGACCCCGTCTCCGTTAGTTCTACTTCAGTTCGAGATACTTTGTTACATTTGTGGATGATTTTTCAAGAGTCACTTGGCTTTACTTAATGAAAAATCGCTCAGAATTATTTGACATATTTTGCAATTTTGTTATTGAAATTCGTACTCAATTTGGTGTTCCTATTCGTACTTTTCGTAGTGATAATGCCAAAGAATATTTCTCGATCCGCTTTGTAAATTTATGGCTTCTAATGGGATTCTTCACCAATCTTCCCGTGTTGATACTCCTCAACAAAATGGGGTTGCAAGAAAAATAGACACTTATTGAGGTCACCCGTTCTCTCTTATTTGAGATGAAGGTTCCTAAATCCTTTTGGGCTGATGCGCTTCAACCGCTTGTTATCTTATTAACAGATGCCTTCATCTGTCTTAAAAGGTGGCATTCCTCATTCTCTCTTATTTCCTTCATCTCCTTATTTACTTTACCTCCTCGCGTATTTGGTTGTGTGTGTTACATTCGTAATCATCGCCCAGGATCTCTAAACTTGATCCACGTGCACTTAAGTGTATTTTTGTGGGGTACTCTCGCACTCAAAAGGGATATCGTTGTTATTCTTCCGACTTACGAAGATATTTTGTTACCTGCAGATGTGTCATTTTTTGAGTCAACTTCTTTTTCCACCAATCTCATAGTTTAACCGACCTAAATGATGATCTATGTATTTTTCAAAGTGTGTCTCCACAGGGTCGTTCCTTCCCCTCCACCTCTCGCCGACATCACCAAAGTGTACATCGCCCCAAAACCACCAGCTCCCCCTCTCGCACCTACGGTCTCTCCTCCGTGCCGACTTTGTCTGTTGATCCCGCGGACGTTCCCCGCCAAATCTGACCTTGATATTCCCATTGCTCTTCGGAAGGGTACTCGTTCTGTGTTCGGTATCCCATCTCTAACTTTATTTCATATTCTAATTTATCATCCGGGTTCTCTACTGCTTTATCTACTATCGAGAATTATCCTATTCCTAAGAATGTTCTTGAAGCTTTGTCTAATCCTGATTGGGTCAGTGCAATGAACGAAGAATTACAAGCCTTAGAAGACAATCAAACTTGGGATCTTGTGCCTTTACCCTCAGGAAAGAAAGCTATTGGTTGTAGGTGGATATTCACTGTGAAAGTTAATCCTGATGGTTCGTTAGCTCGCCTGAAAGCTCGTCTCGTTGCCAAGGGCTATGCTCAAGTTTATGGCATAGATTATGTTGATACTTTTTCGCCTGTTGCCAAGCTTACTTCCATCCGTATTTTAATCTCTCTTGCCGCTACATACAAGTGGCCCTTGTTTCAGTTGGATGTGAAGAATGCCTTCCTTCATGGAGATCTACATGAAGAAGTGTATATGGAGCAACCACCTGGGTTTGTTGCTCAGGGGGAGAAGAATAAGGTTTGTCGCCTCCGCAAATCATTATATGGTCTCAAGCAGTCACCTCGAGCATGGTTTGGACGCTTTACTACTGTTGTAATAGAATTTGGGATGACTCGTTGTGAAAGTGATCACTCTGTATTCTTTAAAAACTCTGATGCAGGCAAGATCTTTCTTGTAGTATATGTTGATGATATTGTCATTACAGGAGATGACACTTCAGGAATTGATAGGTTAAAGACCTACTTACAAGAGAAATTTCAGACCAAAGACTTGGGCAAGTTAAAGTATTTTCTAGGAGTTGAAGTTGCCCAATCAACAAAGGGCATCTTCTTATCTCAACGGAAGTATGTACTGGATTTACTTTCTGAAACAAGAATGTTGGGATCAAAACCTATAGACACTCCCATGGAATGTAACTTAAAGTTAATGCCAGAAGATGGAACCCTTCTTGATGATCCAGAGAAGTACAGAAGGCTTGTTGGGAAGCTGAATTATCTGACTGTGACTAGACCTGACATTGCCTTTCCTGTCAGTGTTGTGAGCCAATTTTTGTCTGCCCCACGAACATCACACTGGGATGCAGTTATACGAATTCTGAGGTATCTTAAGAAAGCACCAGGACACGGGCTTCTTTACACTAATCATGGACATAAAAATGTAGAGGATTCTCTCGATGCTGATTGGGCTGGATCACCTATTGATAGAAGATCGACTACAGCTACGCACATTCATTGGAGGAAATCTTGTATCATGGAAGAGTAAGAAACAAACTGTGGTAGCAAGATCAAGCGCAGAATCGAGTATCGTGCTATGGCACGGTACATGCGAGATGGTATGGATAAAACAATTACTCCAGAATTAGAATTATTGATGACACACCAATGAAGTTATGGTGTGATAATCACAGCTGCGGTTCATATAGCATCAAGATCCAGTCTTTCATGAACGTCCAAGCATATTGAAGTAGATTGCCACTTGTTCGTGAGAAGTTACTGCAGGCATAATATCCCCAAGCATGTGAGGACCGGAGAACAACTTGCGATTTGTTCACCAAAGCTCTAGGGAATACAAGGGTTACCTATATTTGTAACAAGTCGGGAATGAGTAATATATATGCTCCAGCTGAGGGGGAGTGTTAGAAAAGGGCAATTTAGGAAGGGATTGATCCATCGAGAGTTAGTACTTTGCGCTAACTCTCGATAGGAAAGGGTTGTAGGAATTAAGAGCTTTATACCAATTGAAATAGGTTTATGTTTTCCTATATAGAATAGACTTGTAAATTAGCCTATATATAGAAAAGTTACTTTGAGGAGTTCTCCCAAGATTTAAGAGACTCCACAACACAATCGTGGCTTCCATCCTCTCCTCTCCTCTCCCCCATTCCTCACCTTATTCTTTCTCAAAATAACACATTCCAAATGAGGGTCCTTGGTGTATGCTTTTTAATGATGATATTGTTTTGGTAGATGGACACAATATTAATATGGAGAGCAACTTTGGAATCAAGAGGCTTTAAACTAAGTATAAAGAAGACAGTATATAGTATGTAACTTCGGTTGTAATCAATGAATGATGAGGTGGTGAAACTTGATGAGGAGATTCCACAAAACAATTATTTTAGGTACATTGGCTCAATCATAAATAATGAAAGGTGATATAGAGGATGATGTTTTCCAACAAATTAAAAAAAATATGGTGGATAAAGTAGAGAGGTATGTCCAGGGTATTGTTTAATTGAGATCTATTGCTTTAAAGCTTAAAGTAAAATTCCATGGGACAATCGTACGGCCAACTATAATGTATGGTGCAGAGTGTTGGGCCATTAAGAATCATCATATAAATAAACTTAGTAGCAAGAATGAGGACGCTAAGATGGATGAGTGGCAAAACTAGGAAGGACTAGTAAGGAATGATTATATTAAAGTTGGTCTGAGAGTAGCTCTGATAAATGATAAGCTATGAAAAAGTCGATTGCGGGCCAATGCCATGTCCACTAGAGACCTTTAAGTACCCCTATATAGAGAAGTGATTTAATCCAAATTAAAGGAATTAGAAGAACTAGGGGTAGACCTAAGATAACTTTATAAGAAGTGTGGAGAAAGGATATGCACAGTTTAGGACTTATATCTATTATGGCCTCAAATAGAGCTGGTTGGAGGGCAAGGATCCATGTAGCCAACCCCATTTAGTTGGGACAACGTTCTTATTACATATAGCCAAGGAGGAGGGGGAGGTAACGGCTGTGAGGCTCAAACTCAAGACTTCCTAGTGGGAGTTGGATTAGTGCATCACACCATCACCAACTGTGCAAGGCAGCATTTTTAAGAATGGGAGTTTTAAACTTTTAACCTGATCCATATGGATAATATCCCAAATAAAGAGCAAAAATTCAAAAAAAAAAAAAACCTATTCACTAGAATGATTGTGCCCTTTTATTTTACCTTGTTAATCTTAATACAATGATTGCATTGAACATCTCTCCCAAGTACTAATGATGAAGTGATTGTCTTTCCTTAAACTCTTTGACCATCCTAGAAACAAGAAGTGCTTCACTTTGGGAAAGTAAAACTAAGCACAAACTTGCAAAAGGCCTCCACTCTCCGCTCATCTTTTCCTCTTCTCTTAGCCCAATCTTGTACCAATCCCTTTTTTATAATAAAGTATAGGGGAAAGAGCTTATAACGAGCCCACAATTCTACGGTATTCTTCTATATCTACACTCCATAGTCCATCATGGTCCATTTCAATCCAAACCAGATTCAAATGCAGCATACAAGACACAAATGCACCATATATATGTTGAAATCAAACTAATGGGATCGACTACCAGGAAACATTTGCCCCTGTTGCCAAGATGAACACAATTCGATTTGTCCTTTCATGTGTAGTAAATGGAGCCTACAATAGCTAGATGTAAAGAATGCTTTCCCCCATGGAGAACTTCAAGAGGTGTGTATGGATGTGCCACCTAGGTGTGCTACCACTGAGACTCGTGGGAAATTGTGCAAGTTGAAGAGGGCATTATATGGGCTGAAGCAATCTCCAAGAGTTTGATTTACAAGGTTCTATAAATCCCATAGAAAAAAATTCAAGGGAAACTCAAGTTTTGACTAGGTGAAAATGGGAAACCTAGGTGGGAAACTGGGAAATTTCGAAGAAACTTAGGATTTTTTTGTGCAAGTTTCGACATGAAGTTTCGACAGGTTTTAGGGAGTATTTTAGGGTGGGACTCTGCATTTAAGTTAATTAGAGTATAAAGAACACATTGGATGTATTTTGCTAAAAAAGTCAATGTAGATATGTCATTTAATGTATATAACATCAATGTAGAGTAGTCCGAGAAGAATAATAATAACTTAATTGCTTAAGTACAAAACATTCAATATATAATTTCTAACTTCAAAACATCAAATGCAAAGTAACTGACAATAAAAGGAAAATACAACTCACTGCCAAGAGGAGTGCCTCGGTGGATCCATCTTGTGAGCTAAGTAGTACTATGCCTATAACATCCTCTCCTCTAACCAATGAACATAGACATCCCATGACATTTTATGCCTATGGTTGTCAAGGTAATCGACAACTATAACTTTATAAGTCTGGTCATCAACATGCCTAAGATAACCAGTCTGAAGGAATACTCAATTTGGATAGGGAAGTCCTAATGGAGGGGGTATTTGAGGAAACATGAAAGAAACAAAAAAATTGAAAATATGGGAAAGCTACAAGACTTGCAAGAAAAAGTCCTAAGTTTCCACAAAATTTCCCATGTTTCCCTAGAAATTTAGGAATCTTTTTCCTCATGAACCACCAGCCAGTTTCACTGAGTTGAACCAGGTTTCGACAAGTTTCGACAAAATTTCGACAGTTTCAATCGAAACTTGGGATTTTTTCCAGTCCCCTAGTTTTTTGTTTCAAGGTTCCCAAAATGGGAAATTTCGCAAGTTTCGATGGAATTTTGTTCTATGGTTGCCATGACTATATTAGCCTGTCATGCGCCTTTTTCAATATCAGGTGATGCAATCCTTAAGCAGCTTACTTGATCAATCAAATGCCTTCCGCATACTAAACTTTAGAGCACCCATATCTGTTTCTTCATTGTTCCAATACTTTCCTTGTTTCACTAAGGCGTTTGGTTGTGTGTTATGTCCACAGTCACCAATCTCATGGGAAGCTTAATCAGTGAAAAGTTGGATTATGTTTGCAAGTTACCCTCCTACACAAAAGGTATATCAATGCTACCATCCACCAATTTTTTTTTTGGGTGTCATTTTGCATGAATCCTTATCCTACTACTCCTGACCGCCTCTTTAGGAGGAGCATATTACTCAAGATGTGTCAGATCCTCCACTTAATTCTTCAATCATAGAAGACATTCATATTCTCATCCCTATTACTGATGGGGGGGGGGGGGGGGAACCTATCCATATTACAAATGAGGGGGCGCCCACAGTTGCTTCTTGAGGGGAATCCAAAACCACAGATACATCCATCTAAGAGGTAGCCACCTTACCTTTGAAGACAACTACTACTACAACACCTTTACCTATACAAGAGTTCTCCCCATATCATACCTTGCTACTCCACCAACGCCCCAATTAACAAATAAGGATCTTTCACTTAATTACCTGTAGCCCTCTGTAAGGGCATTAAGGAAATCCACCTATCTTATATCTCATGCTGCTACACTCACTTTCCTGTAAGTTTTGAGTGTCTTCTCTTTCCTCTCTTTCAATTCCACAAAAGTGGCAGGAGGCTAAACAGATCCAAAATGAAAGGCTGCTACAATAGAATGAGAGAATTAGACAAAAATGGGACATAAGAGCTTGCAGTTCTTCCTCCAGGAAAGAAACCAGTTGGCTGTAACTCTAAGTGGCTGTTTGGGCTAAAACCATATGTTGAAGGATTGGAATTGATTATCAGGAGACATTTGCTTCAGTAGCCAAATTAAGCATTGCCAGAGTTTTATTGTCATGTGCTGTAAATCTAGGGTGGGCGCTACATAATGTCTTCCTATATGGGCAAGTTAGAGAACTAAGTCTACATAGAGCTTCCTATAGGCATCTCAGGTAAAGACAAATTTGGGAATGTGCGAAACTCAGGCGTGCACTTTACTGGTTAAAGCAGCCCCCTCAGGCATGGTTTGAGAGATTGCACAAGGTAATGATTTCAATGAGCAACAAATAGAGAAATGTCCCAAGGGGACTGTAATAACCCAAGGTTTTAAAATCCAAATTTGTTTTAAATCAATCAGGGGCAATTTCAAGATTTTAACTTGAGAGGCAAATACGTAAATTCAGAAAATGTGTTTCCTAAATCTTATTAGGTGTACTGAAAGCTATTCTGAGTAGTAGACATTACACTATGATTCATCTTCTAATGGACACATTGATAATGGCTATTTAAATAGAGATTAATTTGAAGTGGAACACTTTCCCAGTTTAGATGGACAATGACTTGCAGTAAGCAGAGGAGTTTCACCAGTCAAAGAGAGATGGACTAGCAAAGATACTGTTACCTGTTTTTAAGAAACCACTCTATGAAGTGTCCTTGGCACCAATGAACTAGAGATTCATAATAAATCTAACCAAAGGAAATGCAGTTGGTAACTCTCTCCACATAACTTACCTGTTGTCCCACTCCACTACATATGGAAGCCATCTCCGAACTCTCCCACCCCATAGAACCCATTAAGCCATATGTGGCCTTAAGGACAAATTTCATGGAGGAAATATAATATGGCAATAAAGGTACTTTGGAATATATCTTAAAAAGATTAAATCACAAACCCAGAAAACTGTCTGAGACATTAAAGAGCATGGAAATGTGGTACTGATTTGGTAATTTAGAAGTATCAGCAAATCATGAGGAAATGTAAACAGACATGTTAGAATCCCATTATGCCCTTCCAATCCTCTACAGTGGATTGGGGTAAAATTCAAAAGAAACAACAACATGGTTTTCTCCAAGGAGAAAATTCATTAGCTACAAACAATTAACTTCATATAAAAAGAAAAGGTCAAACAGTAAATTTCTACTTAAATCATATATATTATTGCATAAAGACCCATCAGAAGGCAAACCTCAAAATAAAGCAACACAAGTATTAAGCAGGATTATAAACTAAGTATGGCTTCAATATGCTAAACCTACCCTGGCTATCATCGCCTTCCGCATCTCTTTCTGCCTTGTCCTCACCCACAATAGGACCTTCCAAACAACCAACCTTCTGTTGGTGAACTTGAGCATTTCTGGCAGTCATTTCTTGCTCCTTCTTCTCCAGGTGGAACTTACTAATCTTCTCCTCAAACTCCTCAATACAAGCCTTGACCTCTGTCTTTGCAAATTTCTTACCCTGATTGCAACATTAAACTATATAAGCAGGAGAATGGGCCAAGTGAACTAAATAAACAAAGACATAGACACTAAAGTGGGCAGGCAACCAAGGAGTTGGAGAGGGTTCAAAATCAAGTGGACCAACAAGGCAGCAAGGTGACCAAGGATGCTGGACACCCAGGCATTCCCGAGGTAAATATGAATAAAAATACCTTGCTTATAATGTATTTGAAGTGCTCCATCACAGAATCCTCAGAAAGAACATGTTCATAAGTTTTGAAAGACTCTATGAGCTTCCTTATTCCTTTCTCAGTGAAGGTCAGTTGTGCAAGACAATACGAAATGTATTCCCACTGTTTGATATCTGCAAAAAATGGTACCAGAGCAGTCAAAGTGAATTCCTGATCATTAGCATGAAGTATCAGTTCTCTAGCCTTCAAGGAAATGAGCTTTCAGTAATTCCAAGGAACTCATCAATGTTGTTACTAACCACCAGAAGTAGATTAGAACAGGTGTTCTTGAATGATCAGAGATCCAGAAAAAAGGATGATTGAATAAATTCAGATTCTTCACTGGAGTTTTATTTCTTCCAGGTAAAAAAAAAATGTCAGAGAAAGTTTCCAGTAAAAACTAGAATACAAGTATGTTATTTATTATTATTTTTTATTTTTTTTGGGTATGAATTTTTTAAATTTAGTTACAAGTAATTTTCCACCCCAGCAACTAAAATCATATTCAAAAGAAAAAAAAAGGGGCATTGTTGGTTTATAAACTATTGGATAAGTTGATAGGGTATCTGACTGTGGCAACTGGAAGGTTCCTACTTCCTGGCTTTGTCTGTCACGTTACCTGATGACAACATCCTCCCTAAGGAGCAACAGTCTTTAGTCTATCAGCGATGCTGATTCAGAGATCAGCCCATGGCAGCACCTACGTGGGTCAACAACAAGTTTAGAGGATACTGAATTGCTAGAGTCCATTGGTTCAGAGTGGAGTACTGCCCCTAGGCAGTTTTATTGGTTAACTTTAGGTTTAGTTTGATTCTTTTAAGTCTTATGTGGATTACTTTTGGTAGTTTGGTTTATTTTAATTTTATCTAGGTTATTTCAGTGTAATTGGGTTTTGGGGTTAAAATTAGCCCATGAAAATGCCCATGGTTATTTTCATGTAAGTGTACTTTTTGGGTTGCTAGTTTTGACCCCAAGTCTTAGAACATTAGTAGTAAATCATCCTGTCTCCGACCTTGACGGAGAAGGCAGACAGAGCTAGGGGGTGAAGGGAAAGAAGCTTTCTCTTCAAAGAGAATCCTTCTTGAGGAGATAGGAATGGATGCAATTGGTCCAGATGGAGTCATCTCTAGAGAAGATTTTCCGGAGGAGTTTGAGGAGGCCTGCTAAATTGTGCCCCTGGATTCACCGGATACCAAGAGCACCTTCAACTTTAGCCTTATAGACATCAACCCATTTGAGAGGGTGAAAGAATTCAAAAGTTTCTTGGCCCTTTCAGAGGAAGCTATAAAACAAGAATTCCATAGCACAAATGGTAGACTTGGGAAGGGCAAAGATCTTGCACCAATAAATGTAGGAGGATAGAAAAACGGATTGGAGCAGGATTTGCCTACCAGGAGCGAGGAGCTTTCCTTTCCCGAGTTGTAGATATTCCAAAGCTGATCAAGCAAGGGGAGCAATGGTGAGTAGTGAGATGAGATGGGATAAAGAGGAGGCCTAGGTATTTGACAAGAAGCGAGCCCAGGGAGAAACCAGTGGAAGGAGTGAGGTCGTAACAGAATCGGGGGTGGCAGAAAGAACTAGCTTAGATTTGAGGAAGATTGACATAAAGGTCACAAAGGGACTTGAAAGGCAAAGGAAGGACATGATAGCATAGTTGTCATGGCGACGAGGCGATGCAAGGTGGTTTAGGCTAATTGAGGCGATGAGTCGATGAGGCGCCCTCCGAGGAGCTTTTGAGGCGGTTGAGGCGTTTTAAGTGAAATTTATAGTGTACATCTCATTCACTCTAAATCTATCATATCTTATATAATAAATAAAAACTAATATCAGAATACCTCAAGTCATCCAACATACTACAAACCACACATAATAGGTCCTAAATAAAAAGTCGCGAGAAGAAAGGAAGAGAAGAAGTTGTTTGTCGCTGGCCACTGCTTGTCGGAGTGTCATCGCGGGAATGGAAGAGAAGAAGAGAGGAAGAGAGAAAGAGATTAGGGATTAGAGTGAGAGTGAGAGTGTGAGACTTGAGTCAAGAACTTATTCTCTTTTGATTTTGTTTGTTTTTATTTTTATTTTAACATTTGATCACATGTAGCGTCATTATACATATGCATATAGGTTCAAACAATAGATACTTTACAATCGGAATCTAATAAGTATTTCAATATATGCCTTCGATTAGGCATCTTTCTCGTGATTTAAAAAAGGAAAAAAAAAAAAGCGGACGCTTTATTGCCTAAAAATAAGGCGATGCCAGTTTGAGGCGCTCCGAAGGAGCCCAGACACCGAGGCGACGCAGGCGACGCCTTGACAACTATGCATGATAGTCGAGATGGAAGAACGATCAGCTTTGTAGAAGATCATCATGTCATAGGTGAAAGCAAGATGGGAGAGATTGGTAGATTTGAATTTCGGGAGAAGGGAGATCAAATGATTGGACTTCATCTGAAGGCTTCTCAAGAGGACCTCGGGCAACGGAGAAAAGGTAGGGTAGAGGGGAAAGCCCTGATGAATTCTAGTGTTGGAGGGGAAGAAACCAACAAGGAAGCCTTTAACCAGGATAGAAAGGGGGGTGGAGATATCCAGCGTATGAGAACAAGAGGAAACTCCGTGGCAGCCAACACATCACAAATGAAACCCAAAGAAGCTAGTCGAAAGCTTTATGAAGATCAATTTAAGGAAGGCAGTAAGGGAAGCTGATTTCCTATCAAACCCCTGAATGATCTAGCTATAGAGGAGGATATTTCGGCAATTCTTTGATCCTCAAGGAAGGCAGCTTGGTTGGGATTTATGAGATAGGGGATCACTAGCTTGAGGCAGTTGGCAAGAATTTTTGTGATCAATTTATAGAGGAGATTACACGAAGAGAAGGGCCAAACCAGATGAGGAAGATGCTCCAATAGATTTGGGAATAAAGAAAAGGAAAGTTTGACTGATTGATTTGGCCAAGTTGACTCGGATTGAGGAAGAAATGTTGGATGACTCAAATGAGATCCTCTTGGACAATGTCCCAGCAAGCCAAATAGAAGCCATACTAAAGCTATAAGGCCCCAGGGCTTCTTTGGCTTAGTGGGAGCGGATGGCCTGACAAATCTTGTCAGGGGACGAAATGGCTTGAAGAAAATAAATGAAGGAGGAGGGCACGAATTTGTTTAAAAGGTAGGGGGAGCGGTGGGAGGAAAGAGGGTGGCTCAAGGAGGGAACAGAAGGTAATGGCTTCATTTTTAATACTAGGAATAGAGAAGATGGTGGATCCATCAAAGCCCACAAGAGAAAGGATGGAAATGAAATTATTTCAAGCTCTAAGGGATTGGTGGAACTGTGGAAGAAGCTAGTGTTGGAATTGCCAAGTTGAAGCCATTTAATTCTAGCTTTCTAACATTGCAAGTTCTCTGCATAAGAGACAAGGGAGAAGAGGGTGGCGGAAAGACACTTCTCCTAGATGGCAAGGAAGGAGTTAAGAGGGTCAATAGGAAGTTGATTTTGAATTTGGGAGAGCCCAAATTGGCATGACTCCATGTTGGAGGAGATGTTGCCAAAAGTATAGAAGTTTCAAGCCTTGAGGGCAACTTGACATTGCAAAACTTGCTTGTTAAAAGCCAAGAGCTGGGAGGAGTGGTGGGTTACCTACTTGACCCAAGCAGCAAGGGCCTCGAGGGAGAAGAGAGGATGGGAAGTCCAAATGTCAAAGAACTTAAAAGGTTTGGGGCCGAAGGAAGAATAGGTTTGAATGGTGAAGTCGCAAGGGCAAACAACGGATATCCCAATAGGGAGCAAAAAGGAGTTGGAGGAGGGAAAGGAAGAGAGCCAAACCTCATTGATCAATAACTGATCCAGCTTAGAGGCAATCCCATTCTGGCCAATCTTTTTATTATGCCAAGTAAGGTGGGAGCCTCACTAGCAAAGGTCATCAACCTCGGTTGAATCCAAGCAATCATTAAAGGCGTTAACCTCATAGAGATAGAGTTGTTACGTCGTTTTTCATAAGGGAATCTAACTACATTGAAGCCGTCACCGAGGCCCCAATGATGAGTGCCAATAGAGGAGATGCACTCAAGGGCTTCCCAAAGGGGCAAGCACTATTAAAGGCATAGATAATGGTGAAAAAAAGGGAGTACTATAATTGGGGAAGCAAATCTTGAGATGCAAAAATTGAGAGAGGAAAGGATGATAGTAGGGGTGACAGCCTTGTATTCCCAAAGAAACCAGATGCGACCATTAGGAGAATTGTAGTGGTTACTAGTTATAGAAAAGGGACTAGGCCGGGGCTATGGAAGTGGCAATCCAACAGGTTAGGTCAAAGGTGACATGTGTCTCAAGGATGGTAAAGAAGAAGACTTGGAAGAATGAATGAGAGCCTTGACTTCTGCTTCCTTAGCAATGGAGTTGAGCCTATGGATATTCCAAAAGATCCCACTAATCATAGAGTGTCAAGACGAAGGGCAACATAGTTGAGGGACTAGAGTTCCTAGAGTGGAATAAGCAATGTTATCGCAATGGGGGTGGGTGGGCCTTTTTTTTTTTTTTTTTTTTTTTTTTTTTGGGGGGGGGGGGAAGCAAATATGGAAGAGATGGGTGAGGCCGATTCGATTCTGAAGTCAAAAATGGTTAAATGGGTTTAGCCAAGTGAGGAGGTTAACAATAGGAGTAAAAAGGACTAAGGAGGACGTATGGGAGGGAGAGGCAACAAAATGTGTGGAGGGGTTGGGTATTACAAAAATGAGCTCGCCAAGGTGGAGACATACACGCCTTGGAACCTTTTAGAGGTTCAACTAGGACATGACGAGCGGCATGGACCGACACTAAGGTTACTCAATTTAAAGAGTGCAAAGCAGGTGTCATCTTCATCGAGATTGTAGGGAATTGACGAGGCAACAGTGGTGTATCAGGCACTTCTAACAAGAGATCTTGTCCCAAGCATCACGATCGAGGACATAGGGTTGCTGAACATCAAAGAAGACTGGTTGACAATCAATTGCAGGGGAAGAGCAGCCTTCTCATTCCTTCGAGCAACATCTACAAAATTTGTTGTGGCAGGGTTTTAAGATGAAGGCATCATTGTATGCAACAAGCATTGCAACAGGGGTGACATCAATGTTGCAATGACAATGGTGGTGGAAGCAAGGGATTAGGACCCCTTTTGAGGCGGCAACAATGATTGCCATTTTAACAATGGCAGTTTGTCTCAAAGCAGTGGGTGAAGGAATAGTGTCAACGACAACAGGGGCTATAGTAAAAACAGTTCTGGAAAAGAGAACAGGCAAAAGGGTGCCATCAATGATAGGAAGGATGATTTCTATCGGTCAAGAGGTGAGCCGAATGTAGGTTTTCCCTGATTACAACTGCAACACAAGCGACAATGAGGCATGCTTCCTCGATTAGGCTCTCAGTAAGGGTGAGGGTGACCAAGGTACAGATGGAAAAATGGGGGATCCATAGATGGCAAAGGAGAGAGGATCAAGGTGGTGGCAAGAAGGGATTGAGGTGGTAGCAAAGGGGTTTGAATTGGTGGCTAGAGGATGGTTTTATCAGTTGGAGGGAAACTGATGGGACACCAAGCAAACATGGCAGTGCAAGGGAAGGCTTTCAAATATGATCCGTTGGTCAAAATGTTTGCCATCTTCTTCTTTAATTGGAATGGAAAGGGGAAGAGATTTAGCAGCAGAAATCTCTATGCAAAACTCTAGCAAAGGTGAGCCTGCCCAATTGCTAAGTTCTCGCATCCATGTACAGCAGTTGTCCCAACATAGAATGTATTATATCCAAGCAATCTTCATTTTGGAGATGGAGATGGAGGCATGGGAGATGAATCCATAAAGGAGCAGAACTAAGATCGACCTTGCTCAACTGGAGATGGGAGCCCATTGTATCAAGAAAAGCATCTTGTTTCCAATGAACCAAGGGGCACCTTCAAGAGCCTTAGATTTAATTGATTTATCATAGAACCTGAAAATGAAGATGCCATTGTTCAGCAGGTAAGTCTTCAGAGCACCTTGAGCTTTCCAGTATTTTACTAGTGAAGCTTGCATGATGTTGAAGGAAGGACTTGGCCCAATGCATTGACCAACCAAACAGGCTTTCCACTTAGAAAAGGAAGAGAGGAGGGACACTTTTGCGTAAAAGGCATAAGGGGGTGGGACCATCAGAGGCTGGTTATATGTAGAGAGGAGAGTTTCTGGATTGAGGGCTGAGTATGGCTTGAGAAAAGGGAAGACCAAGAAGGAGGACCTGCTGGAGGGGAATGGGTGGGAGAGGATTGGGATTCAGATGGGGGACCAGGGTGGGGGTAGGATCTGAGGGAGAAGGGAGGACCAGAGCCAGGGAAGACATGGTGTACTGCACTGCTAGTCATTATCACCATACAGAAATACAAATGAAATTGAAACCAAGGATCTCAACTATCGTAGTTGATTGAATAATGTTGTTCAAGTATCCTTGAAACTTCAAGACATAACAAATGTATTTCATAACTTCGGCATATAAACAAATGCTTCTATCTAAAAGGAGATGCATAAATAGACTGCAGAATATCAAAAGCAAATGTACCTGTGACTCCACCAAACCTATTGCAAAGCTTTTCAACTAAAGCTTCCATTTGCTTGTCCTAGAGGAAGCTCAAAGCAAAAAGAACCATGTTATAGGTTGCACCAGGGACTTCTATCAGTATATCAGTTAAGCCATCCATACCTTCTTGATAGAACTTATTAAGAACTGCATGATGTTACAGAAAGCATCTTTCTCCAGGTTTTGATTGGATAACCTACTGAGGATATCCGGAAGTAAATTATAAATAGGGTTGCTGCCTGCAGTTACAAAGGAACATCCCCTGTTATGTGCTGACCATCAGAAAAATTTTCGATATGCAACATTACAATGTACCTTTTTTTGACAACTCTAGAAAGAAGAGCTTTGCTAAGCTTGAAATCCTCTCATCAGCATCTTCTAACCGCACAGCCATTTCATTTATGTAACCTTTTACCTGACCAAGCAATGCTCCAATATTAGACCATCAAGTCCACCACTGATGGAAGAGAAAAAGCATCTAGTAGGCAGGAAGTTCTCAAACCTTCATCATGTCATTCAAAATGAGATGAGAAAGAACAAGGACAGCATTTTTCCTAACAGATTTTGAAGGATCCCTCAGTCGAGCATACATATTCTCAGTCCAGGGTTCCAAAAGATTAGGAAAACGAACAGCCAAGTCTCCCATGGCAATGATACAATTGGAACGAACAGTTTCAGAGGGTGCATTCTCCACAACAGTGAACAGAAGTTGAAGATTTGCTTCACTGAAATACGGATAGTTAAATTCAATTCTAACATTTTTCCGAACCATTAATATACCCCAAGGTCTTACCAAAAATCTGAATCAATTGCCATAAACCGACAAAGTGCAAGCATTCCAGAAGCCTGAAGTTCTGGGTGCTGAAAAAGGCATAATAAACATTTGCATACATGAGTTCGTGAAAAGGAAAACAACAGTTCCCAACAATTAATGAAAATAACCAGGAAACATTTTCAGAGTTATACATTAATTCAGGATATTTTGAAAGATACAAAATAAAGGAAGAAAACCAGCCACCTTTTGCATCAGACTAAAATTTCTGCAAAGCTTTGACAAGAATGGTGCACAGTGTCCTATTAAGTTTTGTCTAACAGAACCACCAGATATAATTTCCTTTTCTGCATTTCCAGCAAGTACATCAAGTGCCATATCTTCAGAAGCAGCAAGACCTAGTTCAGCATTTATACTGTTCTCCTGTAAATCATCTCCAAAGGATGATTAATACTGAAGTCACGTACAACAAAACAGGAAATAAAGTTTTAAAAGCTTTGTGTTGCACAAAATATTGAATTTTTTAACAAAGGATTCCATTAAGTGAATCAGAATCTAAATTCCTATTCTAACCTTCATAGGGATCTCAGTCACTTCTGTACAATCACCCTGAAAATTCTCAGAAATGGGTTGTGACATTTGCTTCTTTGCTCTCTGTTTTTGGATCTTCCGAACACATGATTCAAGGTAAACCAATTGATTAAGGGCAACATGGCTTATAACAAATAAGTATCTACCAAGTTTCGTCACTTGCATGGTGGAAAGGAAGTTCAACCTGCCAAAGTCTGTATCAACTGGGGACTCATCTCCTCCACTATAATCAAATACAGAATGAAGAGACTTTTTCACCAGATTAGCAGCAAAAACTTCAGGTGTTGGATGAATGGAATATATAGCACTTATTGCCTTATCTGCAAAAGAGTACCATATGCCTTCTGGCAACCAAAAACCAGTGACTAAACTTTGTAAAGTACCGAATACTCGGCCTCCACTAGTTGACAAAAGCTTTTCCTTGTCATTCTCAGACAATCTTTGAAGGGCAAGGCATGCAGTTCTGGCAAGCAGAGGATCTTCTTTTGCCCGACGACCAAACCCAATATCAATAATATCCTGAAGGTGGGAACCAAGAATACTAGAAGAAGATTTGGCCGCCATACACAGGAGTGACAATGCTCCACGGCTTTGCTCTGCTGTGACTCCACTCACATTAAAGCTAAAAAAATCCCACAAGGCTGATATCTGGTGGAAGAAGAAAAAAGGAAGAGAGAGAACACCACATGAAGGACGTCTGATTCAAATGCACAAGAACACAACAGATGATTTATCAAGAATTATCATTGCATGGTTATCTCAACATCCACAATCTAGAAAGCTAGTCATTACTCATTCCAGGCAACTCTTTGGTAGCAAGACGAAAGAATGAAGCAAAAACTCATGATATTGACGAGTACCACAAAATGAAATATACAGCTCATAACAACTATATGCAAATTGGTAATGCCTCCTTAAACACTTCATGTTACCAGCATCCTACAGAATGAAAATTGGTCAAGTTCTTCCGTATATAATACTAACATGAAGCCTTCTACTCTGAGAAGTGTAAGCTTCACAAGCATGCATTTTCAATACATGAACTAAGAATGACTACTACACAAATATCATATGAGGCAATAATTATATTTAAGTTTCTCTTCTGAGGATATAACTTGATATTACCCAGGAAGGGGATGGGGGAAAAAACCACTTTTGAGCAATAGTAAATCAAGTATATCTATCTTTATCATATTTTTGAATTCACACACAAAACTTACAAATCACAAATCAAAGTTAATCGAATTTGTTAAATTTGCAGTTCCCATTATACATTCGAATCACTTTATTGAATAAGAGCCAAAAATTCATGTAGCTAGGGTTATGAATTACCCTAGCAACTTAATAGCATTTCTTTTCCATGCACCAGGGGCAAATGGAAAACATTTAGTCATACTATCCATTTTGCTTTAGAGAAAAAGGTTGAAATATTTTATTTTAGTCATGAAATGAAGCATAGATGGCACTGAATGGATGGATTTTTTGAACAGCATGACCCTGAGAGGAATCTCTTGATTTAATTGGAGTGCTCCTTTTCCTAGTTTCAACCTCTGCATCCCTAATGTATTTTTTCACCCTATTCGCCTCATCTTATCTGCAACTTTCCATTGGCAACATTAGTTGGCCAACAGCCAGTTATCTTTTCCTCTTATCATTGTTTGGCAATCCGTCTGCTTGCGCTTCTTTCTCCTCTCCAGAGAAATCGTTGAAAATACTTCATTAAACCCGAAAAACATTAAATTCAATGAAACTCCAAACCCTAAATTCGTGAAACCTCAAAGCTTAAAAACCATCAAATAAGAAACCTTTGAAACCTGAACATGGAAGTGTTGGAGAATGAACGTGAATGTGAAAGGAAGTACTCTCAAGCACTGGACTTACAAAGAGAATACCAATATTCAAGAGGCAAAGCTAAATCTGCCATAGTTGCAGAATAAATGGGGAAGATCCAAGAAAAAGAAGTGCCATTTCACTGAATTGGACGGTTCTCATGACACTTATAGACGCACTCCAGCAGTTGCAGTCCAGAAAACCTTACACTGGAGATACAGAAAACAAACTACTCTCTTTTCTTTATACATTTCAAGTTTAAAGTCATATCTTGCATTAGATTTTATAATAGTCTGTTTTAAACTTAATTTAATTCTGTTGTAAATTATTTATTTATACTATTTTACTTTTGTTTTACAGAAATGTTCAAGAATTAAAAGCATCAAAATATCATTTTTGGAAGCAAACCTAAATGGTTACTGAACATAAAAGTAGCATTCAAGTCAGTAGGGAGCATTTTCAATTCAATGCCCTGTGCCAAGACATACTGCCATTTGCAGTTAAAAACCAACATGCTTTGTGCTTAATTGCTGTGAGACAACCAGAGTAAACAAAACACCTACTTAGTTAGAGTTCTACAAAATAAAGACCAAAATCTTGTAATCATTTAAAATAAAAATAGAAAACCTAAGTCCATCCCTATCTAAATACAAGCTTCAAAAAAAGAATAAAACCTTAGCCTAAACTAAAGCTCAGAAATAAGCATTTCTGTCAGAAAAAGAAGCAAAACTAAGTTTTTCAAGAACATGAAGCCATTAACTTTATGGTACAAAAGAGCTCTTGAGCACTTGTTGGAAGAAAGGACAGCAATTACGGTAAGCATTGAGATATTCTTCACCCTGGAGGACTGTCAGACTTCAGAGTACTCACTGGCTGATAACTGCCATTATTTTTATCTATTGTGTATCCAAATATTACCAATTGATTTGCTTCAAATCTCTCTTAGTGTTGAATGGTTGTAGTCTTCAAAATCAGTCAAATAGCAAATACAACTGAAAATTCCCTATAAACTTATAAAGTATAAGGTGCTTCAAGTAGATACCCAAACTAATATATGACCCTGATTCTGTCTTAATACAAATGTAGCAAATACGCAAGAAACACAGTTTTTTTGTTTCTTCCTCATATGATTAAATAGGAGTGAAGTTACCAACCAGAGATAAAAACTCAAAAAAGTACCTTGCGCCATGGTAGCATTGGCTCCACAATCCTAGATGGCAAGTTACACTTGAACTTAATAATTTCAAAGTAAAAATCTAGATAATTTTGATCCTGTCCAGAATTGTGTTTATTCAGCTTTTCTTTCTCATAGTCAAATTATATGACAAATGAAATGGCACTTTTGTGTACTATAAAGGTATCAGAGTTAATAATTCAAGACCTCAAATGAATTTAGCAATTTCAAGGAAGAAAGTAATTTGACTATTAGACTCAGAATGATATGAGAAATGCTTGGCTGTAACAATACACTTTCGGATCAACAAATGATAGATCTTACGATTGCATAGTACATGGCCATCAGAAGGTAAAATTTTTAGGTATTTAGTTTTGCTTAAATTTTCAAGGGTTAACCCCACTCTATCTAGAAAAGGGCAATCCCAATACAACGGAACAACTAACGAATAATTCTAAATTTTCACATACAGCAGAAATTTCCATTAAGCAAGCCAATCAAGATTCCCGCTTGTTACATAGCCTAGCTCACAATACCAACTCATTTATGGGATCGCATTAGACAAGAAGGTAATAACTGTAGCATATAAAAAATATGTAACAATAATCACATGAAATCCACGTAAGAGTAGAGAAAAGAACTTGATTTTGCTTAAATCAATGAAAAATATTAGTTACTAATTCTGAAGTCAAGAAAGTAAAAGAAAAGGATTCCTATAGGGGGAAACAAAAACTAATCCAAAGATGAAAGGAACATACCGTGCTATTAGAGATATCACCTTTGGCCACCAAAGCATCAACTAGTAACTCCAATGCCGCAAGATCACCAATACTTGAATCAACTGCAAGTTTCAACAGATTCTTTGCAGTTTCACTGGGGCTTTTCTTTATGTATATGGTAATAAATGCACTCTCCACAGCTTCACATATGGATTTATCCTGTGAAAATACCTGAATAAAGAAAAATATGTATTAAGCTGTTTGGCAATGCTCCAACTAGGTAACATAGAAAAACCACCATTACCGTACAAAAATCCAAGTCAAGTAACAAATGTAACCAAAGTCATAGGCATTACCAAAGGCAACATCTTGCGCAGACAAGCTTCTGAACCATCAATTTGGAACTGTCTGCACCTCATGAGCAAAAGGATTGTGTTCTCAACATCAGTGGAAGAAGAAGAAGCCATCAATTGGACAAGAGTTGGCATTGTTGCTGATATACATTTTGAGAACCTCAGTCCTGCCTCTAGTGAAGCAACTAGGGCCCTTGTCTGTTCCAAGTTCCCAACATCTAGCACTGAAGGATCCTGGATATTACCATCTTCAACATGAGGTAAACAACTATCAGAGACACTCTCTTGCTGCTTGGCAGCCTCCCCCTCAGCATTTGCTTGATCAATCTCACCATCTGCTTCACCAGCATCATTATCAGATGGTAACCCATCCAATACACTTTCAACAGGAACAGCTGGCTCCAGCTCTCGTAACCTATCCTTATACTTCTCTAATGTAGCCTCAAAGGAGAGAATACGGAGTTGTGGCCCAAATGGGTTATGCTGCAACATCATAATAAGTAAGTGCAATGCAGATTTTCGAACAATTGCACTCTTGTCCTCCAACCGCCCAGCAGCAATCACAGCAACTTCATTCCACAAACCAATGGAAACAGCATGATCCTCGCATAGCTCAGCCCATACCTGAAGCACTCGACTCCTGGTGTAGGCTGAGACATCACGACACCGTTCAAGCAAGATTTCTAACATAGCTTGCTTGGTACGCAGCCTAGTAGACTTGGAACTTACTTCACCCTCAACATCCTTAAATGCCTTAGCAACCAACTTTCCCAACACTCCTACAAGAGCATTCCTTATCTTATAAGATTCTCCACCAAAATGAGGGATCAAGATTCCTATGTTTGTTGACATTAACTTTGGCAGCTCGTCAGCAAGTTCTACTAGGAAACGCCCAATGTTCTCTGCCCCAACAGTGTCCCTAGCATAGTCTTTTGGGTTCGTCCGCCCTATCTCCCTGATGAGAGAAACCGCTAAGCTACCATCAGCATACTTCTTCTCTGCCCCAGCAACAGTTTCAGCCATATGAGTTACAACAAAATCACATTTGTGGATGAGGTTCAGGATTGAAGCACATGATTGTGCAGTATAATGGTATTTAGTTGCACAGGTACCAATAATACGACAAAGAGCATCTTTGGTATTTGAGTCCTTCAACAGTGCCACATTTTCAAACATGGAGAACGTAACTCTACATAAATCCATGATAGACAAATCAAAATAAGACAGTCAAAAAGAATTAAATACACACAACATATGTACTAAGATAAACTAGTCAACCTACTTGACAACAAAAGAAAGATAATTATCATCGGGATCTGTTGATCCAAAGAGCAACCCGAGGTTGATCTCCAGTGAATTAGCAATTAGACCAACAATACGAACTCGCTGTGGTTCCCAATTCCACGAAGGTGTAGAATTTTTCTTTCGACTACTTGCTGCAGCCTAAATCCAGAATCCAGAGAACTAGTAAAAGATGTTATCACCGTAAACCACACAACGGAATTCAATAAAAATAAATAAATAAAAACTCACCTTTGAACTGTGGTTACTGGGGTTTTGGTTAGACTCCACAGAGAGTACAATATGGAGTAGAAAGAACGTGTAGATTTTGAAAGCATTGCGATGAGAGGCGATACGGTCAACAAGAGGTATATCATCCTGAGGGGCTCTTGAGAGTGAATCAACATTGGGAAGAAGAACACTGAAATTAGATCGGAGACTCTCTACCAGATTCAATTTGCAGGGCGGTGTGAGAAGAGAGAAATTCCTGACAAGAGAATACACTCGGTCAAATACTTCTTGTTCCTCAACGCAGAACAACTCCTTGTCGGATAGGTCGAAAGAAACGCCTGTTTAAATAAAATCAAAAGAAAATTAGAACAATCAAACATGTTCTCTTAGGGTTTTAGGC
Source organism: Hakea prostrata (assembly GCF_041222555.1). Lineage (NCBI taxonomy): Eukaryota > Viridiplantae > Streptophyta > Magnoliopsida > Proteales > Proteaceae > Hakea > Hakea prostrata. The sequence goes on along the minus strand of NC_142601.1, from coordinate 45,879,154 downwards.
GGGTAGATACTGAGGAAGATGAGATCTGAAACAAACTGACCTTTAACGAACTCTTCAAGTTCAGAAGGACGAAGTGAGCTTATGTCGACTGGAGTTTGAACGGAGAGACGGTCGTCATCGCAATCTGTTTCAAGGTCTCGAAGATTTGGCGGGAAAATGAAAACAGGAGCCATGGACGGGGAGAGAGAGAGACAAAGATAAAGTGCAGAGCTTACATGGAGGTTAGAAATGAGGTACTTGTTTTCTTTAGTTCTAACAATTCAAATGTTGTCAAAAGTGAGAAAAGCGGGAATCCGCTTCTAGCACGGCTCAAGGAATCGGGATCCGATTCGATTCAAGCCGACAGCGGATCAGGGGTGTCAATAAAATCTTGTTGGCCCGAAACGGCCTAAACCCTCCTTGAGCCCGGCCTGATCCGAGTCCAATTTTTCAACCCGAAAAACGGGCTTGGATTATAAAATAAGTAGCTCTGAGGGTTGGGTCAAGTTCGGGTTTAGCCCTCGGGCCAACCTAACCTTGTGTTAGTTTAACTTAATTAAAATTATATCTAAATCGGCTTTAAGCAAATCGAGTATTCCTTTTTTTGTAAGTACTAAGTAAATATTGAATATCCCTCAATGAGTATCCCACTTAAATATATTTCCACAAACCTCACATTCCCACGTTAATAGTGGTATATGCTTTTCAACTCTATACCTCCAAGCAAGGTTTTAAGTATCGGTATCAAGTATCGTATCGGTCTGGTGATTTTAAGAGACGTATCGTCCTGTATCTAGTATTGTATCGTTCTGGCTAATGTATTTTAGTGCAATTCAATGGAGAGACATATCGAGATGTATCGTATCGGTTGGGTCAAATATGGAGGCGTATCGGCAAGTATCGTTTTGTATCGTGAGATACTTTAAACCTTGCCTCCAAGTGTCACTCAAGAGATTCTAGGTCTTATTTTCCATTTCTCCCAAGTCTTGGATCTTCACTTTTCCAAACAACCACAATGTAATATTGTAAGAGGCTTCAAGTAACTGGTAAGTAAAGGAGATATTGTTTTTTTGTAAATAGCTTATGATTTAGAGTAACCATGTCTTTGTTTGTAAATAATGTGATCGTCTAAAATGTATAATGGGTTAACCATTATCAAGGCAGTCTGAGGTTAGAGAAACCCTATCAAGGTTAGGGGTAAGTAAGACTTGGGTTTCAATTTCACTCTTTAAGGTGGGTTTAGGGTTCAAGGCTAGCTCGACCCAACCCAATCGTTGATACCCTTAATAGCCATGACATTAACTTCAGTCATAATGCTTGGCAAACTTTATATTGTAATATGCAGTAAACGAGTTTGGATCCTCTACCTGTATGAAAAAGAAAATTTTCAATCCACATGGTTAGATGATTGACGAGTGTTTGATCTAAACACAAAATCCTCTTACTAATAAAAGGATAGAAATATTTGGATTCCTACAGGTTTGAAACTTTCCTTTAAAAAAGAAGATTTTGTGTTTAAACGAGTCATATGTCAAGCATCCAACCATATAGATTGAAAATTTTCTTTTCCATGGACCTAGACTCCTAGGAAACAAAATAGATGATTTATTTTCTTAATAAAATTATGTTTATACACAAAATAGATGAGTATTCTCTTAAAAAAATATTGAAAAATGATTGATATCATTCTTGTGACCCAAGAGTACCATTATTTGTTGGAATTTGGAATACTAAGTTTACCAACTTTAAAACATTTAGGCTGCGTATGTTTGTTGGAATAAAGGTCGGGTGGGAAAATGCTTGAAAAAAACAAACTTTTTCTACTTTTCTTAAAAATGTATATTGTTTGGTTGCTTGGGTGGGAAAATGAGAGACAAGCTTTCTTGAACCAAGGAAATTTGTCTGATGAGATGGCAGCCCAACTTTTCCACCCCAAGGTTTTTTAAAACCCCACAAATTTGGTGGAATTTTGTGGTAAAGTTTGAAAAAGTAAAAAGTGGGACCCACCACTATAACTTTTCCACAAAACCCTTTTCTTTTCTTTCCTTCTCCCTCACCCCACTACACATGGGGCCCACATGTTTTTTTTTACCACCCCACCTTTGCAAACAAATTATATTAGAGCCAACCCCTAAGCGATCGGCACAAGCAACTGGCTGGTTTCCAGTGACTGTGTAAGTTTGATTTTGGATTTGTTTTGACTCTTGACTCTTATACATTCTTGTAACCCTGCATATAGGTGTCCTCTGTTTCTACTTAAAGTTTTATAATTGTGTTTGGATTGCAATTTAAAGGACTTCTACTAAATTACAATTAAGGACATGCATTCTTATTTATATGCAATTACATATACATGATGAATCAGCTGTTCTAATTACTATTCTTTAATTATGTATCTTGCTATAATTGTATAAAGCATGTGAATCTTATTGTATACTTGCAGTTTGAAATGTTCTTTTATGTACTTTATCTTTTATGATATTGCACAACTGTTTATGGTATGATAAAGAGTGATGTAGTGTAGTTGTGATGGACGGGGTATTCCATTGGGATATCTTGGCTGGAGATATTAAAGGGCTGTGGTATGGGACACATGCTCACTAATGCCTCTAGCACTATCATGATTACTGGATGACATACCTAGGAGAGTCTAGAATTGCATGACTAGGTACCCCACATGCTATTACCCTTTCGGCAAGGGAATTGAAGCCGGGTGACCCGTGACAATGGTGATGTGACTCTGTTTCATCCTATAGCGGTAGCCAGTCCTGTGCGGAGACTTAGTGGTCCACTATTGGTCATGCAATGGTAGAGTTGGGCTCATGGACGTCCAAGGAGCGGACCGGGTGTCGTGAGGAGTCATGAGAGCATCCGCCCCAATAATATGTGGATGACCATAGGGTTAAGGAGTGGAGTCCAACAGCGATAGCCAGTCCGTGAGGGTTCTCACTCCTAGGTTGCGAAGGATACTGAACCGAGTTGGTTGGTGCCATAGGGGAAGTATCTGGACTTCATATAGTATGTTACCGTTATGACTTGCATTGGACTAGAAACCCCGACATGCGCCAGTACTCATTGCCAATGGTCGTGGTCAGAGAGTGTTGACTTAACCCCAACCATGGTTTGAGAGCCAGGTGTGGACTTACCCCTTGCCCAGGATCCCTACAGAGGTAACTATCCTTGCTGGATCAGAATGACTAGACCTACCCAGAGGAGGGTTGGTGTATATTTTAAAGCATGCCAACTGTTAGAGACTTGCATAGTTAGATCTTAGTAGCATTCATATTTCTGCATACCATCCATATCATTTCATATATGCATTCATGGATTGTATTGACATATATATGAGAATTGTCTGTTCTTTACTGAGTTCATCAGAACTCATTTCTTTCATTGTATTTATTATATGAGTGTACAAATGGCGGCACAACATCAGAAGTTAGAGATGATTTGTATGAAAGAGCCTCCTCGTATGAAGCCGATGTGGCACAAACAATGATACATGAACTTGCAAAGCATGAAGCCTCCTGAAAATGCTTGGTGTGCGCTTATAGCACCCATTGATGGCCGATGGAAGCAGATTGTTGCGATTTTGATGATCGTATGGAGAAAGATTGGAGGACCCCCTTTACTTGCTAATTTAGAAAACCAATTTTTAGATTTAGAAAAGAAAACCGGAAAGAGGATTTTTTATTTTATTTATTTTGCTTCCGCTAAACTCAATACTACATTTGATTCTTGACTCTTTCCTTTGATTCCTTCTTGGATATTTATTGGAGTATTTGGACTCCTGTAACCTTTTTATTAATTATTGTACTTATTCTTGCTCTTTTTTTTGGGTGAAAACTTATTCTTGCTCTTGATTGTCTATACTTGTGTTTATTATTATTGATGGGTAAGACTGTGGATCCTGTGACGTTTCACTCCCATGGGTTGTCGGGCGGATAACCGAGACCGGCGGGTGGGGTATGATACCAATGTTTGTGGTAAGAGAGTGTTGACTTAAACCCCAACCATGGACTACTGGTGAGGACTTAACCCCTTTACCCGGGATCCCAATAGAGGTAACCAGTCCGTGAGGGATCAGAGTGACTAGACCTACCCAGAGGAGGGCTGGTGTTATATCTTAAAGCATGTCAACTGTCTAGAGACTTGCATAGTTAGGTCTTAGTAGCATTCATATTATTGCATATCATTCATTTCATATATGCATTGTTGGATATGTCGACATATGTATGAGAAATGCGTTATCCTTACTGAGTTCGTCAGAACTCATTCCTTTCTTTGTATGTTATATTATATTGTACAGATGGTAGCACGTCATCAGAAACCGGAGAAGTTCTACATGGGTCCAACTTCTTATATGAAGAGGATGTGGCATCGTCAGTGGGAGACGGAGTTGTGGTCCATGAAGCTTCCTGCGGATGCTTGGAGTGCGCTTATAGCACCCATTGATGGCCGGAGAAGGCAGATCGTCAGGCATTTTGAAAAGTCCCTGGTGAAGAATTGTAGAACTCCTTATCTTGTTGTTTTAAAGGAGAAGACTCTAGCTTTAAAAAAGTCTTCTGGAAAGAAAATAATTTAGTTTATTTTATTATTTCCGCTAAACTTGTTAATTCTTGAACTTGATTACTTTGATTTGATTCTTTCTTTGATTCTTTTATTAGAGTATTTGGGCTCCTGTAATCTTTTTGATTAATTATTTGAACTTGCTCTTGCTCTTGTTATCTATTTCTTGCATTTATTATTATTGATGGGTAAGACCATGGATACTGTGACAGTTCGCACCCATGGTTTATCGGGCGAGTAACCGAGACCGGCGGGTGGGGTGTGACAAATAATCTCTTGAAGGATGTTGCGGAAATGAGAAGCTAAAATTTTAGTCATGACCTTGCACCACATTGCACAAGGCAATAAAGCAGAATTTGTTAGCCATCTCTAAATGCGATACCTTAGGGGCAAGGCAGATCAAAATTTCATTCAGAAGAGGAGCTATGGATCCAAATTTGAAGAATTCACATGCCAACATGCCAGGGCATATAGATCAAATGAATGATGTTCCACTGGTGTTTGAAGAAGGCTGGAGGAAACCCCTTGGGATCTGGAGACTTGAGGGGGCACATTACAAAAAGGATATTTCAAACTTCCTCCAAACTTGGTATAAAACAAAGTCTATCATTCTTTTCGAAGTAACCAAAAGCATCCACCGAATTCAATACCTAGTCAAGTGCATCACTATCTATACCCTCCAATTGGAATAAGTTGCTATAGAAATCTATAATTGTGGTGGTTGAACACGGTCCCTTTTCTAATCTGAGGGCTAGATCTTCCCTCCAAACTATCTTTATTGAGTTAAAGAGAAGTAGAAGAAATCCTTGGTTTTCATAAAAATTTACAAAAGAACCATCAAAATGCATGGTGTATGTCAAAAACTAAATCAAGACTCTTAAAAATATTTAATAGCAAAGGTATCACTTAACTAAGAAAATTCGCAGCATAAATTTTTTGTAACCCTTTTGGAAAAGGGAGCATAACTGTGAAATCCCCTAGGATCCTAACGGGAGACCCATTTTGTAGGTTTGGAAACTCAGAATGCTATTAGAAGACATTTGTGGGTCATCAAAGTAGAGACCATTGGATTGGAACCAGAACCAATGGAAATGGATGATGAGGATGAAGAGTCGGGTATTTTACTGAGTTTCAGAAGAAGATCTGGCACGAACATGGATGGACTATGAAGGCGGATAAAGAGCTCATAGATGATGCATTTGGAAGGTTCTCAAGTTCAGGTAAGACCCTTCAATGGTGTGTGCAAAGTGGTAAGACAGTGCTACGGAGCAACCAGCCTAAGAACCCCGGCCGCTGGTGTAATTTTGGGGCCGCGTCAATTGGGTGGGGTTGCCCCGAGTGACCACCTAGTGCCCACTGGTGGAAAAGGGAAAATTCGGGTTTGGAGTTTGTGGACACCTATTTAAAGTCATTTTCACCCTAAAATGTAGTATTTTATTACCCAGCCATCAGAGAACTCCAGTACTTGTCAGAGGAGGAAGTTGCGTAACTGATCCGAAAGTGATCCAAGTTTTGTTTCTCAAAATTTAAGGTAAGTTACTCTTCCAACTATTTGATTGATCACTTTTGATATTATTGACGAAAGAAATCAACGAGGGAAGATCCATTCAATCAAGGAACCTTAACCCTGAATGGATATAATAATATGAGTGATTCTCCAATCACTCTTAAGTTGTTGAATTTTCCTTCATGGGAAGATTTTGGAAAATACCTAGATTATAATCTATTTAATTATTTGGTAGATTTGAGATTTAGTACTATTTATAGTGCTAAACCATTTTTGGGGAAGGTTTTGAGAACCTTTGGGTAATCTTGAAGTCATTGGAAACCCAAAAACAAAGCCAAAGAGAAGTTGGTTGGTGTCGTAGGATGCATTAACCTTAGATAGGAAAGGATACTGAATCGAGTTGGTTGATGTCATAGAGGAGGTATCTGAGCCTAGAACGATGTAATTAAGTAAGTGATTTTGCATTGGGTTAGGCATTTCCCTGACATGCAGCAGTTCTCATGTTAATGGTCGTGGTGAGAGAGTGTGGCCCAAATCCTCAGCCATGATCGAAAAGAGGACTGGTATCCCTATACCTTGGTTGTGATGCCCAGTTCGGTCAAAGCCATTAGGGTTTGTGTGAGACTACTATAGGAGTCTAATGGCATAACTTAATGCATGTCTACCTAGTTAGAGACTTGAATTGGTTAGAGTTTAGGTGCATCACTACATTTCATTGCAATTACATATGAGTTTATCATGTTCTTAAATATGTGGATATATAATGTTGATTGTCTTGCTGAGTTTTGTGGAACTCATCCCTTGTGGAACATATGTTTTTAGATTGTGTTACAGAATAGGATGCCTCAGTGCCTCAAGCTTGTGAGACGCTGGCCACCAATGCCTACGAGATACGGATTATGGCAGTGATGATGTGCACGATGACATGTGGGCATGTTTGGACTATTCATGCAGAACTTGTCACACCCCACCAAGCCAGATCCGGTCATATACCCGAATGCCCGTGGGGGTGATACACTACAGGACCAAGGTTCATGGTCAAATCCATACCACCATACAACATAGCATAATCAAAGGACAAGAGTAAATTAAAGTATAAAGATTCAAAGTTATAATGATCAAATTATCAAATACGATTACAGTCATCCGAGAATTTAAAGTTAAATCATTATCCAAAGTTATTCAATTAATCATCAAAGTTTAAAGAAAGAAAATGTTTGCAGCAGCCAATGGAGGGGTTAGTGGAATGGTTGAGAACCTCACTTCTCAATGGAGAGGTTGTGTTGATGGATTGAAGATTAGTCTAGGGTGTGTGTTGATGCAACATGGAAAGGTGGTTGCTTATGCATCGCGACAGCTTAAGGAGTATGAGCATAATTACCCTACTCATGACGTTGAGTTGGCAGCCGTGGTCTTTGCTTTGAAGATATGGCAACATTATCAATACGGAAAAAGGATAACCATATTCACCGACCACAAGAGCTTTAAGTACTTCTTCAACCAGAAGGAGTTGAATATGAGACAATGTCAGTGGTTGGTGCTAATGAAGGATTATAACTATGATATTCAATATCACTCGGAGAAAATAAATGTGGTTGTGGATGCACTAAGTAGGAAGAGCATCCGTGAAGTGATTGATCTTACAACCCTCAGTAAACCTATGTTGAACTCCATTATGGAGTTAGAGTTGGAGATTGTACCAGAAGGTTCTGATTTGATTCTTGTAGTCTTGTCAGTGAGACTGACATTGTGAGATAGAATCATCACCTTGCAGTATTGGGATCCAGTTTTGAAGGAGAAGATTAAGAACATTTCGTTAGATCTACTAGAGGTGCTAGATTTTTCTTTGTCTATGGATAATGCTCTGATGTATAGGGGAAGGTTGTGTGTGCCAGTTAATGAAGAGCTTAGGAAGGAGATTTTGGGAGAGGCACCTCACTCCATGTCCACTGTACACTTAGGTAGGACCAAGATATACAAGGATTTGAAGGAGAATTATTGGTGGATAGGTTTGAAGAGCGATGTTGAAGATTTTGTAGCTAAGTATGGAATTTGTCAACGGGCGAAAACTATTAGACAACCACCTGCAGGTCTTTTGCAACCACTCCCTGTGCTAGTTGGAAGTGAGAAGACATCACGATGGACTTTGTCACAGGTTTGCCTTGGACTAACAAAGAAAATGATGTTGTGTGGGTAATTGTGGATAGGTTGATGAAGTCGACGCACTTCATACCGATGAAGATTATCTTCACCATGGATAATTTGGCAAGATTATATGTGGAAAATGTAGTGAGACTACATGATTTGCCAATGAGCATTATATCAGATAGAGATTTGAGGTTTACTTTGAGATTTTTGAAATAGTTTGCAGAAAGCTTTGGTTACTCAGTTGAATTTGAGCACTGCTCATCATCCATAGGCTAATGGACAATCTGAGAGAGGACAAATTCAGATTTTCAAAGATATGCTTCATGCATGTGTGGTTGATATGGGCAGAGATTGGGATGGGCACCTAACATTGGTAGAGTTCGCCTATAATAATAGTTACTAGTCCATCATCAGGATGGCACCGTTCAAGGCTTTGTATGGACAAACATCTAGGATTCCTTTGTATTGGAATGAATCTGGAGAGTGTAGATATTTGGGCCTTGAGTTGTTAGAAGCTACAGGAGTTATGGTTGATTTGATTAAGGATAGAATCAAGACAGCTCAATCTAGACATAAGTCCTATACAAACAAGAGAAGGATAGATCTTGAATTTCAAGTAGGTTTCTTGAAGGTATCGCCAATGAAGCGTGTGATGAGGTTTAATATCAAAGGGAAGTTTAGTCCAAGATACATTAGCCCATTTGAGATTCTAGAGAAGGTGGGACTAGTTGCATATCGGTTAGCACTTCTTTTAGCTTTATCTGGTGTGCATTATTTGTTTCACGTTTTTATGCTTTGGCAATGCATAGAGAACCCAGGACAACTCCTACCGCTAGAGCCCATAGGTTTGAGTGCGGACTTGACTTATGAAGGAGAACTTGTTGAAATTTTGGACCACAAGGACAAGCAACTTTGGAATCGAATCATACCACTAGTGAAGATTCAATGGAAGGATCACACTTTTGAAGAACCATTGTGGGAGAAAGAGGATGAAATGCGAGTAAAGTTCCCCTATCTTTTTGGGGCCTCAGGTATGTCAAATTTTGAGGATGAAATTTTTTATAGGGGGGAGGATGTGAAATCCCTTAGAATCCTAACTCGAGAAGCTTTCATTCCAAGTCCACAAACCTGGAGTGCCAGTAGAAGGCAACTGTGGCCATCCAAGTCGAGGTCATGGATCCAGAAGTTGAACCCATGGACATGGATAATGAAGGAGATGACTTGGCTAGCATATTTGATTTTGGAAGGAGAGAAAAAGTCAACCTAGATACGTTAAAAGTTGATTTTGGCACGCACGAAAACCAAGGCTAGAAGATCTCAATGCCAAGGTAAACTATACCATTGAGTCAAGCATGTTTAAACGTATCTACCTTCTAAAGCCCAAGGGAAACCACATTTGGATGAAGAAGTCTTGGGGGCGGTCTCTCTTGGGCAGTTGATCCAACTAATTGACCGCCCCCTACTCAAAAAAGGCAATTTCGGGATTTTGGGTTTTGAGACCATATTTTATTGTTCTTTTATCTCACAAACAAATATTTTATGTTCTTTGGAGGCTAAGAGCTTGGGAGAAGAGAAAAGCTTGGTGTTGTGTCAAATCATTGGGGGTTTGGGCGTGCCAAAGCGCAAATCACGAAGATCATCGCGTGTGGAGGTAAGGAAACCCTCTTTCATCTATTTCTTTGAGTTATTTAAGATGGATGTTGGTATTGATAATGATAAATGTGAGTAGTTGAGTTAGTTAAATGCTATTGAATGCCTATTGAAGTTCCTAACATGTTTCCAAACCCCATTGTGTGTTGATTGGTATTATTTCCTCCATTTGAGAATGATCAAACATCTCACAGACACCCACAGGTAACTCTTTGTTAACCCATTTCGGGTTTTTTAGTTGGAGACTTGGTTGGGAGTTTGGAAGGTGTTTTTGGGGCATTGTCACCATTCCATTGAAGCCCCAAAAGTTTGGGTTTTGAATGAGCAAGACAATACCAAATCTGTTCATAGCCATAGGGCGGCGGTCGAACCGTCTTGGTCAGCTTGACCGACTGGCCCTCCCTGGGTCCAATCAGGTGACATTGTTCAATGTCCGGTCTTTGCTCGATTTGGTTCTAACTTGTAATCAAACTACTTTAAGTGATTTTGTTAGTTCTTAGGTGATCTTTTGACTTTCTAATTGTTCATGTTTTAGTTCTCTTAGAGAGTATTAACATCACGACAGCTGAGGCAAACAATCTTATATTATCATGTGTTTAATTCATGTTCTGTCTTATAGTTATTGTGCTTGTTGTGAGTTGTATGACTTTGTTGTAGGGCATGCATGCAAGGGTAGTAACACGGATTTCAATTATGTTTAGTATTTTGTTATCTACTTCATTACAATTATGATGATGATGATATGATGGGAATGGGAGAATAATGCATACATGCATATTCTATCCAAAGGTGTGGGTTTGCCCATTTCTCATGGTACCTTGCATTTCATATATACTCTTTATGTTGCATATTATCTATGTGTCTAGATGTATGGCTAGAAACCCATATCATGCCATCACCCTTTCAATAAAGGTATTGAAGCTGAGTGACTCATGATAGTGGTGCTGGGTGTGGTCACCCAACAATGCTATTATAGTAGGTGAGGAGACACAATAAACCATGCGTCATTCATGGTAGGGTTGCATATGGATTAGGGTGGGGTAGTCCGAGTTGGTTGGAGCTATATGATATGGCATGGCCCATTGCATATGGATGATCATAGGGTTAAACCAGGTGTAGGCTGAGATAGTTGGTGCTATAGGATGCGACCTTTCTTAGATAGGTGAGGGGATATCGGATCAAGTTGATTGGTGCCATAGGAAGGATATCTAAATATAGCATGTCATGATTATGTAGATGACTATTTGCATTGGGCTAGGAAGTTCCATGACACGTGCTAGATCTCATGCCAATGGCCGTGGTGAGAGAGTGTGGCCCTATTCCCTAGCCATGGTCGATGATTGAAACTGTTATCCCTATACCTCGGTCATGACACCCAATTTGGTTGGAGCTATTGGGGTTTGTGTGAGACTTCCCAAAGGAGGTTGGTGCTCTGCGTGTTTACCTATCGAGACTAGCATGGTTAGACTCATAGGAGCATACTCACATTTACATTACATTTATGCATTTGCATTTGCATTTAATAAAACTTACATGTGTTAAATGCATGGTATATGATGTTGTTGACTTCACTGAGTTTGTTGGAACTCATCTCGTGTGGAAATATTTATTTTAGACTCTTATAAAGATTAGCAGGACACTATCATCTAGGAGTACCCAGTGCCGCCGGAGCAGTACAATGCACCAACAAGCGAGGAGATGGAGACCCATGGCGATTTGTGTTTATGCTTGGACTGTTCTTGCAGTGTCCAACTGTTTTGATCACTGTGTGGTATTTTTTAGGGATATCGTGGAGTTTGATTGGGGTTACATTACTATGATTTAGGAAATTGAAGGATTACCCTTTTAAAACATTTTAATAAATATTACTTTGAGACTTCTATTGTATTAACTATAACTCTGAATTTTACCTTGATTTTAACTTTGAAATTAATCTTGGATAATGGTAATAACCTATATTTGATACCTTTTAAATGCTTGCTCCTTTGATTGTGTTATTGTGCATTACGTGGTTATGGATTAGCCGTGAACCTAGACTCTGTAGTTATGGATCACCTCCATGTATATTTGAGTAAGTCTAATACTAGTTGGGTGTGGTGTGACAATTTTAAAGCTGAAATGTTCTTGGTTGAGGTGCATAGTTTGGTTGGGTTTCCTTTATGAATTTTGCATACCATTTTAAAGCTGAACTGTTCTTGGTTGAGGTGCACAGTTCAGGTTCCACCCCCCCCCCGAAAAAAGAAAAAAGTACAGTTCAAATTCTTTTATTTTTCTTCCTCATTTTTTTAATTGATTTTGATTTCAGTCAAAGCGTATGGTTGACAGAGATCATAGATGTCCATGGAAGGGAAAAGTCGAATAGAGACGAACTGTATACGGTTGAAGTGCACAAGAAGGGAAATTTCTCACCAATACATGAAGGGAAATCTCATCCTAACACCACGACCACCGTTTTTCTTTGACTTCTTCTCTAATTTTACTGAGTATCAGTCACAATTTGATCTTTCCTTAGCAATAGAGACTAAACCCAAACAAACTAGAGAATTTGGAAGAAAAAAAAATACTTAAGAACCCATTTCTCTGAAGGCTGAATGCTTCAAGAACTACCTTCTCAAGGCTCAAAATGGCATGGGTTTCAATTTTTTACAGAAACCACCTTTATGGAACCAAAATCAACTTGCTCATCAGCGAGACGACAAGGCACCACACCAAAATTAGGGACAAATTATGGAACATAGGTGGTGTTGTGGAGAATATGTAGCCCGAGAGGTCTCCCTACGAGAGACTTATAGAGCCCCCTTGGGAGAAACACACCCATCCACTCGGGTAGATGTGCTCCCACTCTCATGAGAGACTCAAAGAGCCCCTTCGGGAGGAACACAACCACCCACTCGGGTAGGTGTGTTCCCTCCCTTTAGGAAGCTGGGGGGTGCCTCGGGAGAAAACACACACCCACTCGGGTAGGTGTGTATTATTCCTTTGAGAACCATATTTGAAGTAAGTTCAAGAAGGCCTTCCAAACTAAGTTCAAGAGTGACATTGAAGAAGACCAAGTCAAAGGAGTTAGTTACAGATAACTATTCAACATATCCGTTCCGAGAATTGGGGAGGTGAATAAGCGAATAACGGCTCTATCAGCCCCGCCAAAGAAGGGAACATGATTCCTAAGATATCTCACCCACTCTTCAACTGAATATGCGAAATTTGAGGAGACGCTGCCTCCATGTATCTTCTATATAAACCCTCATCCTACAAGGAGAAAGGTAGGAGATTGATCTTATGATTATTCATTACGCCTTGAGAACTCTCTCAAGGTCTTCTATTGTTGCCTAGACTAACTTGGGCGTCGGAGGCAGTTCCCCGGCCAAGACTTGGCCGGTCCGTTCTTGTTATCTTTGTGAGTGCAGGCATCTTAGCTATTCTTATTCGGTTGGAGAAGCCTCCAAGAGATCATTCACCTATCCGGCTCTCGAAGAAGTTCTAGACGTAACAGGTGGTAAAAGGGATTAGGAGAAGAAGAAGACAAACATGGGACTGTCTTTAGCGAAGGAAAGGTCCAATATATATCAATTTTACTCGAAGAGCCGTCGCTTTATATCCACTTTACAGAGGGAACAGTCGTCAAATCATCGATCCCACCCCCATTGCCTCCTGTAGAAGAGGCCCATGGTGCTTGATAATTTTTCTCGTAGCTGGAACCTTGCGGTCGGTGGAGTCAGAGCAACAATGATCGAAACCCTAATATATATTTAATCAAATATTCTAATTATAACTTCTACTACTGATGAGATTTCTGTATAGATTTTGATTTTGAAAACAATTAATCAAATACTTTATTCAAAATGGGTTTGCCATGCCATATCAATGGCTTGGTTCAATTGGTTTCTCTACTCTGGCAAGAATTGCCCTAACATACAAAAAGGGTTTGAGATCTAGTGGAGCAGGGAATTCTGGAAACTAAATGATAGCCATGTAAGGCCTCTACAAATTTGAATTGCCGTTGCCTCGTCTGACCATTGATAAGAAATTCAAAACACAAATATGACCCCGACATATATCTTTCCTTTCTTCTTCCTTGCCATACTTCCCCTGTTTTCAATCCTTCTACTACTTGGGCTATGTTGAGATGATAAATTAAGTTAAAGATGGAAATTTCAAAACCTTCTTTTTCCTTCCTTGCTATGTCTTTTTTGTTGTTTTGAGAACCCAAGAAGTGCAGAACAATGTCTTCTTCTTCATCTACGGTTTGAGCATAAACCCTAAAACTAGTTACAGAAAAACCCAACTGATGGTAAAATTTTATCAACTTAGTCAACTAAATTGCGGGTTATTGCCCTTTAATTTGGATAATTTGAATTTAAATTTAAAATGAGTTAAATGGGAGTAAGGGCATTTAGGTCATTTAATCTATCACTTAACAAAAAAATCTTCACTGTGGATAAATTGTAATTTTGAGAGTGGATGCCGTGTAATTTAGAGCATTATAGTGGATGATCACTAGTTTCACCCTAATAATGGTGGGCACTGTGTACAAAACTTGGGAAAAAACAAAGCATTACTAGTGCAATCCTAATCCAATTCAAAATGCGTATGTTTTGGAGAGGAGGAAAAAAAAAAAAAAAAAAAAAGACAGTTATGAGCATGGTAGGAAGTTTCGGCGAATTTTGCTCGAAACTAGGCAAAATTAGCCTGGTTCGATAGGGTACGAAATAAAACAAAGTAGCCAAAAAATCGGCAATTTTCAGGTGAACCGGCAAAATACCAGCGAAAATGGCTGAAACTTCGCAAAACCTTGCTGGTATCTCTCTCTTTCATTCTAATTCTCACACTTCATTACCATCATTGTCCCAGGAAAATGCCCCATCTTTTACCTTGACGGCAACGTTGCCGCTGCAACTGCGGAAAGGATCACAGTCATTGGAAGGAGATGCAAAGAAAGAAGCTTCGAAATCTAAATCTTCGTTGGAAGCTTGGAATCGTTGTCTCATCGATTAAAAATAGAATTGACGAATTCACTACAAAGCAAAACCAAGAAGTCGCTCATCGAAGCTGATATTGAAACCGCCAAGAAAGCTACTAGCATGCAACAGCTTCTTTAGGCCGCTAGTATCATTAATGCCTGCCTTCAATATCTTGAAATCTTAGACTCCGTCAACATTACACTCACCAGTGGGCCTCCTAAGCTTCCCAGGATTGCCAATTTTTCATTGTTGAGGTCGTCGAAACAAAGAACCCTGCTCCAGAGACCGCAAAGCCCGACAGGTGCTATTTATAGTTGAAGCATTCTTTTGTTATGGATGGATCAGATTTTAATGGACGGATCAAATGGTGGATGTGAATTTTCTATTTGTGGGACGAATTGTTGACGAAATCTTGGCCGATTCATTGGTTTTGGCCATCGTACAGAATCTGGTGAAACTATGGAAATTTTGCATTTTTGAAACTTTGAAACGAAACTTTGGGGGACTGGAAAAAAAAATCCCAAGTTTAGGAAAAAACCTGGTTTATAAGAAAAACCTTGAAACGAAACCTGGTTTATAAGAAAAAAATCGAAAGAAACTTGAGAAATTTTATGGAAACCTGGGAAATTTTGTTGAAACCTAGGACATTTTCCTACAAGTTTCGTGGTTTCTCCAAATTTTTTATTTTTAGTTTCTTTTATGTTTCCCCAAATACCATGACCAATACCCCCTCATCAGACTTCTCTATCCAAATTGTGTATTTTCTCAGACTGGTTATCTTAGGCATGTTGATGACCAGATTTATAGAGCTGCAATTGTCGATTACCTTGACAACTATAGGCATAACATGTCATGAGATGTCTATATTTGTTGGTCGAAGGAGAGGATATTACAGACACAGTACTACTCAGCTCAAGGGATGGATCCATGGAGGCACTCCTTTTGGCATTGAATTGTACTTCCCTTTTATTGTCAGTTACTTTGTATTTGATGTTTTGAGCTTAAAAATTATATATTGAATGTTATGTACTTAAGTAATTAAGTTTTATAATATACTTCTCAGACAACTCTACATTGATGTTATATATGTATATTGAATGACATATCTACATTGATTTTTTTTGGTGAAATGCATGTGCCAATGTGTTCTTTATGCTCTAATTAGCTTAAATGCAAAGTCCCACCCCAAAGAGTGTGGATCATTTCCCCTTAAAGGGGAGCACTCTATGCTCTCCCGACGGCGTTACAATAACAAATTATGTGGGCCCCACAAGGACAAAATAATAAAACATTAAAAATAAATAAATCCCATCACCCTAACCCTGTGAGCCCCCCTTGTAATTCGTGATCGATAGCTGTCGGGGGAGACGATCCGAACTCCATCCCAAATACTCCCTAAAACGTGTCAAAACTTGATGTCGAAACTTGCATGAAGTTTCATCAAAATTTCCCATGTTTTCACCTAAGTTGCCCATTTTCACTGGTCAAAACTTGAGTTTCCCTCGATTTTTTTTTTCTATGGTTTCGAGAACTAGCAAAAGGTTAAATCTTGTTGACACTTCCTACCTTGGTTTTGAGTTTTTTATTTTTTTATATTTTTTTTATAGGAAAAAGAAAGTAGATATTAATAGCTATTAGAACAAATACATCGGATGTCCATGTCTGCATAACTAGTAGAATACTTACTATGGTTAGGAGTATTGCTAGGTCCATAGTTATAAGTTGCTTCTAAAGCAACTTAGTAAAGATACTAAGGAGAGTTGGGGATTCAAAATTACAAAAAGTGATGGAGGTTAATTTTGTCTTGAGATCCACTAGTGTTGGAATTAGATGAAGCGGCCAATATGATATTGTTAATTGGGTTGTAGCTTCCTATTCTATGAACCAAATTGCTCGAGAATGTTTGTTCTTCTTTGTGCATTGTTGAAGTTCTTCCAAGATTGCCATTAGCATTGCTTCCGTGGTCTTGCCATAATCTAGTGTACTGGTAAGAATAAATTCAACCTTTCCATCTTCTATCAGCCCCGCACTCCAACCTGTACTATTTAGGAGTTTGTTATAGGCCCCTACACATAATAGTAAGGGTGAGTGGTTTGTGGTTAAGTAATGTTGAAATTTACAAAAACATATTTTTGGTAATGCATGAGGTGTTTTGTTAAGTTTCTCAGTCATTTATTGATATTAATTAACACCATGTGTGGGTTGGGTTTATGTTTGGTGAACATCACCAAGTTTCTTTTCCTCCAAATAAAATAGCATTTTATGACAAATATAGAAAAAAACCATTGGGTTGTCCATGAAGACCAAAGTTAAAGAAAAGGCGTTGCATAGATGCAAGATCGACTCTTGGGAAAAGAGATCCATTATGAGTCCTAGCGGTCCCGCAACCCAGATTCTCTTCGTTCATTCGTATGGTATGAATACATGCTAGAGAGTCTCTACCTTATTTCCGCACAGTTCACAAATATTGTGCACCTCTGGCCATTAAGATAAAATAGATCTAACTAGTAACCTTGCATTCACAAAACGACAAAGGAAATGTTTAAATTTTGGATGGAGTGGTAGTTTCCAAAAAAATTTCCACCATGGAGTTAAAGTGTTGTAAGTTGTGGGGTATTTGTTTTTTATTAGCACATGTCCCACCAACTTGGCAAAGAACTCGCCATTTGCTAAAAGAAGAGACACCCATATATCATAAGGAATTTGAAAGGTTAAAGTTGGAAAGATACTTCTTGTTGGTTTGAATGTTGATAACCATCTCTGAACCGTAGTGTTTGGGGTTCATATCTCAGTGTTGGGATATTCTTTGATAACACTTTTTGTATTGGGCAACTAGGGATTAAACCAGAAAGAAGTATTCTTATCATTACCCACTTGGCTTCTTACCATACTTTCTAGACTTGAAATAATACTGCATAAGCTTCTTTAAGGCCAAAATCCTCCCCCATCTCTTTTTTTTTTTCTTTTTTCTCTCACTTTGGGGTTAAAAAATACTGCAATGTGGGAAGTATTTGGCCATCAAAGTTTTACCCCATAGAGAATTCGGGTTGCTGATTAGCCTCCAACCTGTTTGAGTAGGAGAACAGTGTTTATATCCTCCATTTTCCAAAAATCTATACCACCTTGGTGTTTTGGTTTGTAACACTTATCCCCAGGAAATGAGGTTCATTTTCTTTTTAAATAAATTATCAAAGCCAAAATTTTAGGTAAAGGGAATCAATTTGTTTACACAAAGTAAGAGGGAGAATATGAATCACCCTATTTGAAAGAGGAATATTGGGTTGAAGAATGGATTTAATAAGAATTTCTCGGCCAGTGAAAGTAAGGTTGAAGCCTTCCAACTGGCAAAGCGAATCTTGATTTTATTTAAAAAGGAAGCTGAGATGTTTTCACGTGAATCTCGATTGCGCCCCAAATAAGCGGACTTTTTTGCACTATGAATTTTCGTTAAATTGGGAGAATCACCAATTTCGTTAAGATTCTCGCATTCTCGTGTTGAAAGATGCAACGTTTCTCAGGGCTGACGCGGGCATGCATTGCCAGCGCACGCCGACGCTCACCTACAATTTTGTATCTACGTACACTTGGAAGGTGAATGACAATGCTTTGGGGGTGTGGATTACTTTAACAAATAGGATTTAGATCCACCTGTACAACTTTCTTTGGTTTAATTACTGACCCTCAACGATCATCGGTTTCATCTCCCTCCCCCAACAGTCAATCCAACCAGTTGATTGATGCCACCCCTTTTCAAATACTGTTTTTTGCATATGTGATTGATCTTGATGTGCTTTTTCACCCTCGAGCAAATATAATTGCGTAGTGATTTTTAATGGTAGCTGAAGAAGAATCATTGGCAAAGTGAAGGATAAGAATGGCACTACCATGGAGCATGACTCTCTGGTTAGCCAACTTGGTGATGTTGGTTTTGAGAGGTTGGGTCTCTTCCTGTTTATCTGTTGCCGATGAGATTGCTCGTGCTCTTCGAAGCGGGGATGTCGGTCCTTTCCATGTTGGCTAAAACCCTTCATAATTTATAATTCAGGTTCGTTGTTGGATACATTTTCCCTCTAGGTTTTCCATTGAAGTTGATTCTGCAATCGAGTTTTTCTTCTGGGTTCATGTGTTCTTTACTCGTTATCCGATGGATGTCTTGGGCTCGAAATTGACTATTTCATGTTCAATCGTTAAATTCTCTCATTTCTGTTTATGGGTTTTTCTGTTGATTTTGTATTGGGATCCTTTTAAATTTTTGCTATATTTTCCTTAGAAATCCCATCTATGTTGATTCTCGAGAGTCAACAAGAGTTTCGGTATGAATGATCGACTTGAATGATGAATCACACTGTGCTTGCATAGTGCATACGATTTGTTGAGGAAGTTCCAATTTACTCCCTTCCCTTCCTAGATTTCTTGAGGAAGTGAGGAACGTTTCTTGCTATTTATTTCCATAATCATCAAGTTGAATAGAGATGTAGAAACGAGATAAACCTTGTGACATAAAGAATTACTGGTTAGGAAGAGGCAATGGATTGGGCTTTCCTTTGTTCCTAACGTCTGGTGTTTACAAAGACGTGTAAAATATCTCAGTTGTCCATTGCTAAATTTAGTGAGGAATAAAAAAGGATATCCAACATAGCAGCAGTATTCACTTAATACAATCAGTCATTAACTTTTGCCAATACACCCCCTGCCCTTACAACTGGCTTATCAGGAAGGAGATAAATTTTGACTTTGAATTAGCGCTTATAAATTTTGACTTGGAATTAGTGCTTAGAATGAGGAAGTGGACTGGGCTCCCCTAGATCACCATTCCTTGGTGTCTACTGAAATATTTTGGTTGAAAAAAGAAGGGCATTCTTAGCACCACATGATGTTTCTTCCCTGCAGAATCTGGGGTAGATGATAATGTACGCAGCCTTGTCCCAGCTTCACGGAGAGGAGGGATAAGATAGATAAGATAGATAAGATAGATAACATAATCCATGGTTCATTACTAGATTTGATTAGATAAAAAAAATGTAAAATCTAGCAGCAGTATACACTTAAATTCAATAATGTGGTAGACATAGGACCTTTATGGTCTTTGAGCCTATACTTGAGAATTGTGACCTTGTTTTTCCTCTACTCGTTCAATTTCTGATGGGTGATTTGTTTCCTTACGTGTTTCACACTAAATATATCATGCTGTTGATTGACCTTGAACTCTGTTAATGTTCTTTATATAAGTTCCCTGTTTACCTCTAAAACTTCTGATCGACTATCTAGAGGCAATGCTTTAAACTTTCAAATGATGAGTGGAGATACTGGACATAATAGCACAGATCAGAAATACTGCCCAAGCCTTCGACAATACCATGTTCTGGTTCATGGCACATATTGTGTAAATGTGCTGTCTAGGAAAAGCACATCAACTAGAATTTATATAACTGACTTTATGTGCTAAGTTCACAACAAGTGTGTAGGTGATATGTGAGAAAATTGGTGCTAAACCTATCTAGATGTCCATACCTAACATTGTGTGAAATAAACTGATATATTAGTATCCAAAATTCTATGCTGGTGGTTCCCTGGTTGCATATCAACTAGGGTACAGATCCAGCAAGTGGATTACACTGATACTTTAATACCGAATACTTCTATGCTGTTGCTTCCTTAGCTGTAGATTAACTAGGGCACAAATACAGCAAGCTGTTGGGTGGAGTAAAGCTGAACTATGAGAATTGTTGCCTTATAGCAAGTTTGTGCTATTTAGGGTGAGGGTGACACATATAGGGTGACATGTATGCTATTCAGATAGGTACCTTAGGCTAATAATCCTGCAATACATTAGTGGGTTAGTGGCTGTCATGATAAAGGGGATCCCTATCATTTTATGAGTTGGTTCAGTTAGTAGTTAAGTCTTGCTTTAAGTCTTGATTTTCCTATTGTTCTTTGACTATTAGTAGTGTTCCTACTAGGGGTCTATTTACTTTCTTATAAATATATGGAGTATAACTGTGATAGACAAAGCTGAGTCTGTTGTGGATTAGTGTTCCCTCCGTTTTCTCCTTTCCTTGCTACTCTTCAATCCTTTCTATTGGTTGGTTATTGATCTAGATTCTGTATAACGAGACTCCTCATAGTCAAACTACTGAATAGCATTCTACAAAAGTTGGGTCAAGAGGATTGGGTGTGGTATATAGGGTGTAAGTGAGAAGCACAAGACGAAGCAATGCTTCTAGGATCATTAAAATCATCATTAATTTTGAAAACTTGTTGTTCTTTTTTATAGGTTAATCTTTGATATAGAATTGTAACCTGGGCTTTCTAAATGAATGAGATTACAGAGTTTTTTTGGTAAAAGCAACTTGAAAATTATCTATTACTGGAACCATTAGGGACCCAGTTGAAAAGAAAAAGAAGGAGAAAAACAAAAAAATAAAAAAAGAAGGCAAAAGAAGAGTTAATTATGTATACACTCCATGGACTTGTTGAAAGTCACTACTACCCCCGAACTTCAATTACAAGCATACCCCTACTGTTTAACTCCTGGGGTTAATTGATGATATTATCCCTATAAAGTATCTAATAAACTATCCCTTTTACCCCTCCCTTGTGATTACCTTCCCAAAGGATATTTTAGAGACCCAAAATTATCCTCCCTTTAGAAGCTGTCAGGCTGCTAGTTCTCTCCTCTGTTCTTCTTCCCCTTCACCGGTTATCCTACACCTGCTATCCTACCACTTGATATCATAACACCTCGATCTACACACTTAGCTCTAGCTTTTGGATCTTATCTTTTGCCTAGGCCTTCAAATCCATGCCTATGAAATCTGTCAAATGAATTATCAAATCCATAAGAAAATCAGCACCAGATCCATAGACAATGGCATCAGCACAACATTCATCGAAGATTAAATAAACTAAGATTTCTCTATCTTGTTTTCCTTGCATTATTTTAGTTTGTTGATTATGTGACATTCTCGGTTTAGAAACCATGAATTGGATCGATCCAACAGGCTGGTTTATATTGAAATCTGCCATGAGTAATCTTGATTGCAGAAGGTTCCAAAATCTTAGTGTTTAGGATTGGATAAATGGTTTTCGGACGTAAGAGACTTTAGAGTTCATAAGACACAGAAATCAGCAAACAAAAGCTGACCTGGACTGAGTTTAAATACTGTGACATTTTTTATATTTAGAATTTAAAACAGAGAAATCAAAATGTAACCTTCAGTTATAAACTAAACAACTAAAAATCTCAAATGTAACTCACTATAATTTAAAACCACACACATCAGCGAATCTCAAAAAGAAATAATAGAAATACTCATCTCTGAGAAAGGGATTTTGTTACTTTCAAGAGACCCTTTCAGAACATGGAGGAGAAGGGAGGAGCAGCCCATCTATCCAATGATTTCTTCAGTGGATGAAATGCAGCTTTGACCCTGCATTGAAACAAAGGAATAGAGGAAGGGCTTTGTGAATGATCCAGTGCTTTGATGGGAGCCTTGCTGCTCATCTCTCATCATTAGCAGATCAATTAGAGCAGAAATATTAGGGTCTGTCTTCAAACCCTGGACAGCAGAGATGTGTAAGACCATGAAGGGTGGTTAGGTCATTTCAACTAATAATTACTGTCTAATTCCCTCTTTTCAATTAACCAAAAAAATAGTAGAGGTAGTTGGGTCATTTCAACTAATATTAGAAGGGTTAGCATGGGTTTTTCAGTCTTTCTAATTTCAAAGCTAACAGTGTCAGCTTTCAAGGGTACATTTGTAGTTGAATTTTTTCCTGGGGCAGCAGATGTAACTTTTAGTTAGTCTAGAGGTGTACATATAATTTTCTTGAAGAAAAAATATCTTTTAATTTTTTTGTCCATCTCAAGGATATTGCAAAGGGAGGAATGAGACCCCTCACAGTCACAAATCGTTGAATTAAATAAGCATTCCATAAAATTGGGGTCCAGGGATCTCAATGTATATGTCTACTCAAGTGAGAAGCAAAAGCATTCTCCATTCTTTTAGGGAGATTAAAATCATCATTGAGGATTAAGACCTGTTCTTCTTTTTCACAGGTTAATCTTAGATGTAGAATTGTAGATGCTGGTGTTTCTATCTATATCACTAATGTAGAAATGTCTTGATTTTTGTAACAAAAAGGTCTCTTCAGCCTCAAAAATCCATTTACTATGGGATGCACAAAGAGATTATCTAGTCTAGAGTGTCCTCCTTAAGCTTGGAATACTGAGAGATGAGATTCAATCTATGTCAATCTGGCTGGACCAACTAATTCCAAACTTAATGAAGTCTGGCAAAGTTTGCCAATTTGAGAATCAAGGAATCATTATCTGAGTATTTACATATTTTATTAGGTAGATTTGCAGTATAATATTCAGTAGGAAATACAATATGAAAGAAGTCTACCCCTACCTCATCTCACAGGACCAGCTGTGAGGGGAAAAGCAAGGACTGCACCCTTGCACCCTCAGTACAGCAATTACATCACTCTCTATAATAGGTAACCCCTATCCTATCATCCAGCCTCGAACCTTGTAAGTTCTCTGAGAATTCTGATGCCTCTAGCACATGGTTGTCAAGGTGACAAGGTGAGGTGAGGTGACAAAGGGCAATGAAAACCAAGGCGACGAGGCGTCACCTAGGTGACAAAGTGACACCAGGTCGCCTTGACCCAAAATTGGGCCTAGACGCCTAAGTGGACGCTTTGACAACCATGCTCTAGCATGACCTCCCCTCATCCAGTTTCCCAGCTTGCCATGTAGTCAACTGGTCTATTGGTTTGCCTCCAAACATGTATCATATTTCCTCTACAAAGCTGGTTTTATGAGGTTCAAGATCTTACTTTCCATTACCTGGATATTCCTTGGGCCCATGATTTTTCTGTTTGAATTCTCAATAGCTAACAGTGAGGCTGACCTAATGGGCATCTGATTCAGATACCTCTCAAGGCAAAGGTTACTTTTCTCCAAATTGCCATCATATCAATGTGCAGAACCAATTGGGTTTCCCATTTACCAGCGAATGCAAACAATTACTTCCCCATTATAATCTCTGGTGATGCTGCCATAGGAAACAGCATCTCTAGAGATGCTCCTATCACAATGCAGAGCTATCATAGCTTGTGGTGGCCTAGCCCAAAAGCAGGATCTTAGGATGGGAGTCTGCCACTTTACAGTGCCACCCCAAGTATTTACCAGAAATTGCTTCTCTTACCTGAATCAGCTACGATTTTTATCACCAAACACTTAGTAGTCACTTCGAATTTGACAGCCTCAACGATTTGCAGAATTTTGAAGTTTCTCTTGTTTCTCTGTTTCTCTCCCAACAGATATAGCAGATTGTAGGTTTGCTCATCACATGAAGTTGGCCCACCTCTTTAGCAAGGCTTCCTATACATTCAATTAGTTCTCTGAAGCAGCTGTCATTGGGTTAAGCATCTTGGGATCTCTCACCACATCATCATAGGGAAAGGACACTCAAAAACGTGCGATCTCTACTCTAGGGGGCTCTACATCTACCTGGCAAAAAACACAGTTAGGGCTTACGTGTATCCATCATCTAATGAGCTAGCCTTTTGTTGGTAGTGCATCCATAAACCTCTTCATGTTGTACAGGCATTCTTTGGAATGCCCCCAACCAAAAAACTGATTGGTGCCCTGCTTCCTGCTTGATTTTGGACCAAATTCTAAACAGATTTAGTAGTGAATTGTCTATTTGTTGTAGCTTTTCATGCAATCATATCTTCCTGAAAGTCATAAAGCCTAGGTACAAGGGGTAACTCCCTCCACACATTTTCTATCTTAGAATACACCATGGCTCCTGATGTCTAATTACCTTGTCACACAATAGTTTTCACCTTAGCAAATTGAATGGTCCCAGCATGATAAGGAATCCTCTTTCCAAATTGTTGCAGTAGCAGATCCATTGGTTGCCAGTTATCCAGCTGTAAGTTAGTTGACCTGCTGTTACCAATAAAATACTGGGTACTAGACTTCGGTATGTTTCTGTACTTGAGATTTTTCCTCCACATCTAAAAGCAATTTTGGATTGGTTGGGTTGTCCTAGTAGAATCATTTTTGAAGTACCTGGACTAAACCTAATTAAACCCAGAGACTCTCCTTACAAGAAGCAACCCACCAAACTTGCAGAAGAATCCTTGCCACATTCATATCCTTACAACAACAACAACAACAATAAGCCTTGTCCCAACTAAATGGGTGCTCAAATTCTGCCCTCCAACTATTCGAGGCCATGCTAGATCGGCCTGCTATCATACCTTTCCCCCCTCTTCTAGGTTTCTTGGTCTCCCCTGCTCTTCGTTCCTCTTTGGTTATATCACTTCTCCGTCTGGGCTTTTGGTTCCGTTGCGGGCCGTGCCCCTCCACTTTCTGGCTTTCCTGGGGCCTCCCGCCCCTTTGTTTTCTTCTTTCCTCCTGTTTGCCCTCATCCATCTTGCATCCCTTTCTGCTCCGGTTTTCTTGTTCTTTTCGCCCCCTCGCCCGCTCTGCTGGTGCCGTCCTATTTTTCCTTGCTTTATGGTCGCCGTCCTGCCCGGTGCCTCTCCCTTCATCCCCCTATTTTTCTTTGGGCCTCTCCTCTTCCCTCTTTCTTTGTTGCCTGGTCCTCTCCTCGGGTCTCTTTTCGCGTATCACCCCTCTCTCCGTCTGCTGTTACCTGTTTCATCCTGCCACATTCATATCCTTGATACGCTTAATTCCTAAGCTTCTTTGGACTTACTGAGGGAGTACCAAGAAATATAATGATCAAGCGATGAGCCCAAAGTATGCACATAAGAAGTACAAAGTGATAAAGAATCTGGGTGGTGGGTCCACACCTCTAGATGATGAAAGAGTTTTCTAAGTGAAGGTTGAGAAACATGAGAGTGTGGGGATTTGGACTACGGGGTGCCCAGCCATCAGGGCCCGGTGAGAGGGAGATTTTATCCAAGAGGAGAGTTTGCATCCCTTGTTTGGTCCCTCCTTTGGTCATCACACCTTTATTGCCACTCTTAACATTGGCATCATGTGATCTGGTTGTAATAGTGTGTTAATGCATTCTTGATTATACATAATGACTCCTGAAACGCCGCCGGGGGGGGGGAATGTGAAGATGGTTCAGAGTTGCCACCTAGGTTAGGGCCCATCCCATGGCCCCCACAAATATCTGGTCTTGAGTACTCGAGTTATGATTACACTTTTAGGGTTTTGAAAATCCTGATTTTTGTTTTCAGGACTCCTGTGGGTGATTCCCGGGTTACAGGAGGAATGGGATGTCCAAGAAAGATCAGTACCCGTTTTGTGTTTGACCATGTCATTATTGTCAGCGGCTGTGGCCAATTTTTAGTGTCCATAGAGAGTCTAAACAAAATGGAATTGTTCAATCCTAAGGCATGCAGTTTTCTTAGGGAGGCAACAGGAAACATGCTACCTAATCCAGAGAAGCAATGTCAAGACTTCCCTTAATTAGTCCAAGAAGCTTTTGTCTACCAGTCCATGTAAAGAAAGAACCATTAATTTTCTTCAGAAAAAAGATGCAAATAACATCAAGTAGATGCTGAGCTGCTAGAGAAGGATGAAATGGGGGACTTCCCATTTTCTTCAATGGGTTTAAAACTTCATTGAAGTCTCCAATAAGGAGGAATTTGCAAGGCAGGGAAGTTAATACAGCAAGGAGATTGATCAAACGTGCAGCTTTTAAGGTTGGAATGGGCTAGGGAATTTCACCACAAAGATAAAAAAGTGAACTGATAGAGAATAAACATATATGAGAAACCAATCACCATATGTGGGGTCATTGCAATGAAGGCTAATGAAATGACTCTTAATGCTGATACTAGTAAAAGAAAGCTAAGCTAATCCCAAAGCCTAAAGGCCTTCCTTTTGCACCTTAGCCTCTTCACTGACAATATAAGCAATATAATGATAAGAAGAGGTCAGTCCAAGTAGAGAAAACAATGCATGAGTTCTGCAATTTGTTTCACATACAGACAATGACTCAGGATTGAATTTCCTAATTTGTGTGATAGACATTGTTTAGTAATAAGCCACCAAGCACTATAACATTTCAAGCATACATGTTTTCCTATTGACAGCTATCTCCAAAAAGAAGGGCAGAATCAATAGAGAAATCAAACTAAGGGTTGAGATTGAGCATGTAATGAAAGGTAAATGCAGGGAAACATAGCATTATAAACCTAAACAGAAACAAAGTTAAATTAGTTATTAACATAAAGACAGAAAGTCACAACAGAGAAAATTAGTTATGAACATAAAGACAGAAAGTCACAGCAGAGAGGATGAACAATATCCATAATTGAAATAAATTTTACGAGGGTGGAGGCATGATGTGAAATCGAATCATATCTGATCTGAACCTCCTACTTATTTGGGAGAACTTTCTGATTCAAAATTCTAGCAGACCCACTTAGTTGGGAAAAGGCTTCTTGTCATTTATGATTCATAATTCTACATGGAGTGGCTGCTTGAGAAATATAGTCATATGGTTGTGGAATAGTATTGACCTGCTATTGCATCCAATGTTATGTTCCAGAACCATTGTCAAAGGAGTGTGAGTTGACATTGAATGGCTGCTTGAGAAATTTAGTCATATGGTTGTGGAACAGTATTGACCTGCTATTGCATCCAATGTTATGTTCCAGAACCACTGTCAAAGGAGTATGGGTTAACTTGAAATGGAACTCCTCCCCAAGAGAAGAATCTCCCTTATTTATGATTTACTGGTAATCATCTCCCCCCCCCCCCCCCCCCCAAAAAAAAAAAAAAAAAGAAAGAAAAGGAAAAAGGCAGGGGAACAGGTCATTGAATGGGTAATTTGCTTTTTGGGGGGATGAAAGAGGAGCTAAACATTCAGCAGTCTCTGAGTAGTAATTTGGAACAATTCCTGCACTTCTTTTAATCATGGCCGAAGTTCTAATTTCACTGGGATAGTTCACGACTCATGGGGAGGTTCTCAGTGTAGTGGGGGTAGTATAGGCGTAAAAAAGGTGACCAGCCCACTAGACGATACTCATTGTGGGAAGCCCAATCATCCTGTGCTATTGATTCATATTCTGATAAACATGGTTGACCAGAGTGGCTCTCCCAGTTATTTAGTACTGTTGTTTGGTGGTAATAATGCACTAGTATTTTCTGCTGACTAGTATATTGCCTCCTTGTCTGGAATTTTTTCATGGGTCCTGTGTGTAGAGATGATTACAATCAAAGAGCTTTTTACTTTTTCAAAATCTTCGGACATCCATAGGCTGATGGGCTGTTCTTCGTCCGGATCTACTTCCCCCCACAGGTAATCCTCTTTTTTTTACTTCCTACTTCCTCTGCTTGGATGATTTATTCAAGTGCATCAACTCATATGATATGATAAGTCAGATTTGTTTTCTTCATTTTCAAAGCTTTGTAATCCCCTGGCAGTAATTCTTGCTAATGGATCCTCCACCAATGTAATTGGCCATGGTTCTCCTAGTCCAATCCCATTTATGACACTTGCCCTTTGTCCTTAATGTGCTGCCGTATTGTTGGGTCTGTTTTCTGTAACTCAATTTGCTAAATCTTTCATCTGTTCTGGTATTTTCTTCCCTTACTGTGTTCTCAGGATTTTCTGGCAAAGGAGGACAATTGGTTTGGGGGTGGCTTGACCAAGCTGAACTCCATTACCTGAATTACACTACCATTTATTGCTGCCACTAGTACTTCTGATGACCTTTCCCCTATCCATTGGCACTATAGCCTATCATTTATCCAATTGCTACAGTTCCAAGTTGTGAATCGTGTCTTGGCTCAAGGTGAAGGTGATTTTAAACAGCATTATGCACACCAAAGAACGTTTGACTGGAATATAATTTCTTCAATATAAATCAGAATATAGCAATTTTGGATTTGTTGGAAACTGGTTTTATTCTTTTATAAGTAAAATCATTGATCTGACAAGCTACAAGAACATTTCTCTAAATGGACAGCAGTTTTAATTACTCATAGATAACATTATATTTTCCAAGAGTTGTATAAACCAAATATGAGACTAGGTATACCAGGACAACAATCATTTGCAATTACAGTATAAACCAAATGCATGTTTCGGTTTCAACTTCCAATACCTTGCTTCTTCACTTAATTTTTTCTTCTAGTTTCTATTTTGGTTTTTGATGACTTGATGTAGCTTAATGTTCATGATGGCTTGATGTCTCTTTTTCATTTAAAACTTTTTGATGACTTGATGTGGCTTAATGTTGATTTTGATGATATAAGGTATATCTTGTAACATACCGAATAGTGTCAAGGAAGACGGGAAGTAAAAAATAACACATGCACTCAATTGCCTAAGCAATTAGGCCCTCCTTCACTGCCTTGAGTTAGTCATTTTGTGGAGTGACCAAGAAGACCCATGGGGAGGAAGCATGTAAAGATATTAAGGTATCTGAAGGGGTTCCAAGCAAACGGATTAATCCCATAGCCATGTTAATTTTGTTAGATACTACAATGCAGATTGGGCTGGAACTGATGGTGATAGGAGGTCTACCACAGATTCTTAATTAGTGGTGATTTTGTCACTTGGAGAAGCAAGAAGCAAACAAGTGTGTTAAGATCTATTGCGATCAGGCTTGTGATTAATCTAGTCAAGTTGTTGTGGTTAATCTACTGTTCTCTACGTTGTCAGTTTTTCCGTGTTCAATGAAAGAAGCAAACAGATTCAAGTTGATTAGTACCATAATCAAAGACATGGGATTGTATCGTGTTGGAACAAATTAATTGGATTTATTAGCTGATCCTTGTATTAGTATCTTGTGGTTCTTGAGAGAAAATGTTTACTTGGTACCTTGGCATCTTTTCCAGATAGAAGATTTGCCTCCGGCCACGCTAAATCTTGTTCAATGTCTTCCCAGTTACCTTGTAAAATGTCTTGTTTATGCAAGTACTATAAGAGTTATGGATTCTTGTTTTTTTGGTACAAAACTGTTCATTCAGTATTCAAATGGGGATGCAGCATGGATTCTACAGGTTCAGACAACCATGAAGAAGTTGGATTCCACTCAGTCCTGCCTGCACAGGAGAGAGCTTTCCGAGCCAGGGAGTCAGCCATGCTATTGATCTGCTACAAATTCTTGTTTACTAAACTGTTAACGAGAGATTTGGATGATTCAGATGCCACATTATGAGTAATTGGTTGCTTTATGCCTCCTGGACTGGTTGATCTTGCATATCTTTTAAGAATAATTCCATTAACTTCAACTTCTGATGCTAAGAGAGGCTATATTTTTCTGAATTCATGGTTCTTTTGAGCTCCTCACCTCCTTTGTGACTGTCAAAAGTATCTGACATTAGGTATTCACTGCAAGTGTGTGTGGTAACAGGCAAGTTGCAGAAAATGTATGAGATGAGGTGAGATGATTCTCTTTGCAATGTTGTCGATCTGTAAAATGAGATGCAATATTGTTTTCAAAGGGATGATAATTTTGAGAATAGGGGTGGGCCATTGCACAATGGTTGGGGTAGTTTGAGGTTAAAGCATTGAAACAGCCTTTCATTAAAAATGATTGAAGTAAGGTTTTGTAGGAAATTGCCCCCTCGGATTTTGCTTGTGCCCCATAGTTTTGAGGATCCAATGTCATAAAATCAACTTTTCCCTTCCAGAACTGTTCGATTACTATATTGGGTTTAGGGTTTGCTAAATTACCCAAACAGGGTTCCTCCATAATTTTCCCATTTCACCCTTCCACCTCCCCCGTTTCTTGGATCATTGTGTTCACCCTTGCACTCCCACCTCACTACCCTCCATCTCTTCAAATCTTCTTTGCCAACCTAAACTTGCAAATCCCATGCACAACAATCTCCCCATGGCATTGTTCCTCCATAAACGACAAAGCCTTCAAAACCCTCGAAGTTCCCTTGCATTATTCTCCATGTTTGAATCTTCCCTTATATCCACAACAGCAAGCGCCTCTGTGCAACCCACAACGTTCCCTGAGCCTTTCCTCCGGTCATTATGTACCCCAATTCATAAGGGAGTGCAAAAAACATTCAAGGTAATCCTTTGCATATTTCTTTCGTTAATTGTCAAGCAGAAGAAGAACGAAGAAAGAACAAAGAACAATTAACGCAAACATATTGAGCACCTTAGAGGGAATGAAAGCAATCGAGTTTTCTCAACTCCCTGCTTGCAGCATTGGGTAGTATCCTAGGAGTGCCAAGCCATTGCTTGAGTAGATACACTCACAGAATTGACTGAGAACACTGATGTCGAATTGAAAGGATCCTCTATCATAGTGGTATTAGTTTGAGGTTGATGGGACCAACTGAAGACCGGCACACACTGGATTAGCTGATATGCATTCTTAATAATTCTGAAAATACCCAAGAGAAAGTTAAATTGTGAAATCTGTGACTCACCCATAAGAATTATACATAATTGACAGCTCAAATTTCTACACCCCCCCCCCCCCCAAAAAAAAAAAAAAAAAAAAAAAAAAAAAAAGGAAAGAAAAAGAAAAAAGAAAGCTCAAATCTTTCCATCGAGGTTGGAGTTGAATGTTCTAGTGAACTCTGGTATCTTTTAGGGTCATAACAGAGAAAGGGTGGTAAGATTCTCTTTACCGTATCCTATATCTCTGTTAATATTGAGATACATGGTTTATATTAATAGACCTATTAACCTAACAAAGTTGGAGACTCTTGACTAATCCAGCCTCTCTATGAACCCAAGTAACGTCTGCCAAATATCTAAAAGGCAAATCCATCTTGGAGCTTTAATCACTGTCACATTGCTCTTGGGGTTGGAGAAGTGTTTTAATGGGTAGAGCTGTGTTAAGACATGGTTTGATTAGACAGGTTGGCAATGGCTTATATATTCACATTTGTCATGACCAATGGGTTCCCTCTCTTCCTTTTAAATACATATCCAGCCCCCCACAAGCCAATGGGCCTTCACTCATGCATGATTTGATTAATTGGCCGAATCTTCACTGGAAAAGAGACTTATTGGCCTGTTGTTTTCTCACTTGGAGGTTGCTGCTATTCTAACAATTCCCATCCTCTCCCCCAATACTATGAATACATGGATGTGGTACAAATCAAAGCAATGAACTTTCAAGGTAAATTAGCCTACTACCAGTGTTTGGCAATGTCTGACTTCCAAGGTAATATATCTTCATCATCATCACCATCTTTTTGTTGGCACAGAATTTTGAATATTCCTACCTTGCCAAAGATTAAGCACTTCTTGTGGAGAACATCTTATGAGGCGCTTGCTATAGGAAACTCTCTTTTTGCATAGAAAGAGTGTTTAAACACCATTGTGTCTTATATGTGATAAGAATGTTGAAAATTTTGGTCATGCTTTACTATTTTGTTCTCAGGCAAAAGAGTGTTGGAGAATGTCTCCTCTTAGGCTTGATGTTTCAGATTTCCGTGGTGAATCCCTTCATGATTGGATATATTTTATATCTAATAAATTTAAAGAATGTGAGAATTTGAATTATTTAGATCAAGTGTGGAGCTCTCTTATGTGGTGTATTTGGAAATCTAGTTTTTTTTTTTTTTTTTTTATGTTATAAATTGTTTTTTTAAATAATTTTTTTTTTTTTTTTTTTGTTTTATTTGTTTTTTTTTTGGGGTAGGGGATTTTTTTTTTTTATATATTTTTTTTTTTTTTTTTTTATAATATAAATTAGTTTGGTGTTTGATGGTGAAGTGGTTGTTAGATAAATTAATTTATTTTTTTTTTTTTTTTTTTTTTTTAATATATTTTTTTTTTGTTGGTGTTTAGGGGTTGTTTAATTAGTTTTTTTTTGGTGGGTTGCTGTAAGAGGGGGGGGGAAAAATTTTTTTTTTTACCCCACCCCCCCTCCTTTTTCCTCCCTACCAAAAGAGAGGGCCAAAAAATTTTTTTTAAAAAATTACCCACCGGCCCCTAGAAATTCCATTCTTTTTAATGGAAGTGATCCTTCCATAGGACATACACTCACATATTTTCATACTTTATGTGCATAAATTCAATATTTTTGTACTAATACTTCTCATGGGGACACTAGGGCAACATACCCTTTGCATAGAGTGGAAAGCATGGATGATGATTTGGAGTTATTTTATCTTTTTGTCGATGGATCATGGGATTCTAGATCTTTATTTGGTGGCAAAGGATGCATTTTGTGGGATGCTCAATAGGTTTTCGTGGCAGCCCAATGTATTGGAAATGAAGGCTCATCACAACTTTGATTGAATTGGAGGCAATTAGGGATGGTTTCCTTTTGACAAAAGGTTTGAGAATTTTGAAAGTGCATCTTAGCTCGAATTTCAAACCGGCCATTCAAGCTCTTCAAGGTCTTATCTTAGTACCTCTCTTGAATAAGGTGTTTAAGCCCTATATCTAAAATTAGGACAATTGCGTTGGATTTCACACATATTAGATTTGCTTACATATATAGGTCTAGAAATAGCTTTTCTGATTATCTAGCTCAGGGAGCTAAACCTTTTAAACTCTCTAGACGTTGGTGGGGCATTCCACCTTTTTTTTTGTTGTTTCCCCAAACTTGTTCTTCTCCAAGCCTTTGTCTTTAGATGCTTTTAATTAATGAAATTTTTATGTTGTTGACCAGGAAAAAAAAACCTATTGCAAGTGTAAGGCATTGCCATAAGCCTAGAATGGTAGAATCCTATTGTTAGTGTCTTTGTATTTACAACAACAAGAAAAAGCCTTATACCAACTAAATCAGGTCGGCTACATGGATTCTTGCCTTCCAATCATCTCTATTTGAGGCCATACTAGGTACAAAGCCCAATCTATGCATGTCATTTCTCACCACTTCTCTTAAGATTATCGTAGTGTGTTTGTATTTAGTGAATGCTAAATATTGAGATTTGCTGTCCTTAGCTGGTAGATGCTATTTGTGTAAACATTTTTAATGACTTCTCAGATTTGTGTTGAGTAAACTTGAGTGTAAGTGCCATAAACTTTTGAGTAAATACACAACCTTTTATGGCATTGCTTTGTAGATGTCGGCAATTTATAGAACCATGTATATATCAGGTGTTGTGTGTATTGGTTTAAATTTATACTTACCATATATATATATATATATATATATATGAGATGTGTTGCAGAGTGGGAATACATACCTGGGTAAAACCTTTAAGTCACAAAGCCGACAATTTATAGGACCATGTATATCAGGTGTTGTGCGTATTGGTTTAAATTTATAGATACCAAATATATATTTGATATATATATATATATATATATATATATATATATATATATATTATTTGAGATGTATTACAGAATGGAAATACATACCTAGGTAAAACCTTGAAGTCTAGCTACGGTGTGTGCATGACTTGTAATTAATTCCAGGTATTACAATAGCTACCAAGAGTTTGTGAAGAAGGTTGAAAGAAGATAATCACTGATTCAACCCCTTCTCAGTGATTGCTAGTGAATTATAATTAAGTTTAAGAACTTATCTATTTGATGGGACACTATAGCCTTCTCATACAACAACAACAACAACAACAACAATAAGCATTGTCTCAACTAAATGGGGTCGGCTACATGGATTCTTGCTTTCCAATCAGTTCTGTTTGATGCCATGCTATATACAAGGCCTAATCTATGCATATCCTTTCTCACCACTTCTCTTAACGTTATCTTAGGTCTACCCCTAGCTCTTTTAGTCCCTTCAATTTGGATTATATCACTTCTCCGTATAGGGGCATTTATAGGTTTTCGTTGAGCGTGGCCGTGCCACCTCAAACGACTTTTCCAAAGTTTATCACTTATGAGAGCAACTCCCAGACCAACTCTAATATGATCATTTCTTATCTTATCCTTCCTAGTTTTGCTATTCATCCATCTTAGCATTTTCATTTTTGCTACACCAAGTTTATCTATATGATTCTTTTTAACCGCCCAACACTCTGCATCGTACATCATAGTTGGTCAAATGACGGTACTATAGAATTTTTGTTTAAGCTTTAATGGAATACGTCGATCACATAGGAGCCCGACTTTCCTTCCCATCACCTATATATAGACAAACATCTACTAGATGGAGAAGATATTTATATATGCTCTACTAGATGGAGAAGATATTTATTAAAGAAAGCTTATAGTAATTAAGGAGACCCTTAAGAGAGAAGCTGGGGAATTTCAACGGACAAGATGATAAGAAAGGCGAGTTTATGTAGGATTGACTTTCAAATCCAGCACCACATTTCTGACGCTTTCAAATCCAGCACCAAATTTCTGACCACAAGGTATATTATTTAAAAAGTTTAAATAGTTGGTGAGATCAGAATATACCAAACCCGAAACATTAAATAACCAACAAGTAGATTTATTTTTTTCTATTGCAAGTTAAGTATAAAACTATCTATCAAGAAACATATATATATATATATATTAAAATTTGACTTTTTTGACACTGCAGTATTAGTACCCATAACTTCATTAGCACCAAAAAAAAGTCTAAAAGGTTGTACAAAGAAGCCCAATTGAGAATTTCAGACAAACACAAGCAAATAAGTGGCATAGAATGAAAAATCTAATTGAAGTGCATACAGATGAGAAAGGAAATGAACTACAATAGATCACTTGAATCTCAGACATAAATAATAAAATATCATAAAATACACTGTTATAATTGGGAACTCTTTTACATGTTGATTTTCTTGTAAGCATGCATGACAGTTGAAACAGATCCGGTTGAAGAAGCAAAAGAAGACTTGGTTTGCATGGATGAATCAGTAGTAGTGCAGGTACTAGTCGTATACTGTTCTGTCCCAGCAGCACTTGTTGTAGTAGCGTCGGATGACACAATAGAGAATGGAAATGAGTTGATCAAAGGAGAGAAGTATGAAGGCATAGACATCTTTGAGGGAAGATTGGGCATCTCAGTTTCGAAACTGAGAACATTAATCGCTTGTCTGATCGATGCGCGTAAATTGGGGTCAAGGTGAGCACACCATAACCCAACAATCAACAATCTCTCCATTTGTTTCTCATCATAATCCATTTCCAGTTTTGGATCAGCTGCTTCAAGAAGCCTTCCACTGCCATAGAGCTCCCATACCCAAGCTACAAGGGCTACTTTACTTGATTCCTCCTTGGGTTCAACAACCTTTCTTCCACAAGCAATTTCCAAAGCAACGACTCCGAAGCTATAAACATCTGATTCTTTGCTTGCTTTGCCAGTGGTGACACACTCAGGGGCCATGTAACCCATGGTGCCAGCCAAGACTGTTGTTTGTGAACCCAACTGATGGTCTACAAGCCTGGCTAACCCGAAATCTCCAAGCTTGGCATTGAAATTTGAATCCAACATCACATTACTGGATTTGATATCACGATGAACCACGCATTCTTCCCATTCTTCATGTAGATAAAGCAATGCAGAAGCCAATCCACTGACAATCTTGTACCTAATTGACCAAATTAAATTCACCATTGTTCCACGGAAGATATGAAAATCAAGGCTTGCATTCTCCATGTACTCGTAAACTAGTAGGAGATCGCCTCGTTCATGGCACCAACCAACAAGTTGAACCAGATTGCGATGTCTCAGTCGGCTAATGACCTTTATCTCTGATACGTACTCCTTCACACCTTGTTTAGAGCTCTTGCTGATTCTCTTGACTGCCACGTTCTCATTCAATTCACTCAAAAAGCCCTGATAAACACTTCCAAAACCTCCCTCTCCTAGCTTCCTTTTATCATTGAAGTTCTCTGTTGCCTTGACTAGTTCATTATATGAGAACTTCCGAGGCCCTGTACCCTTTTCAAATTGTTCTTCCATGGCCAAGTCAAAGACCACATCACTTTCGTGTTTCCCTTTTTTGGCCTTCCCCCACCCATAATAATAAGCAAGAATCAATCCAACAATCAAGAAAACTGAACTGACAACAATCCCTGCTATCAATCCAGTGTTATTCGATGATGAAGATGATGATCTGACCGCAGTGTTGAAGCTGGAGGAGAATTGCCATGAGTAAATGTTTTGTGTCTCATTGGAGGTGCTTGTACCAGCTGTAAACCCAATTGTAACCCATTCTGGTAAATAATCCATTAGATTAATAGTCTTAGTAAGAGTAGTCTGCCCACTGAAAACTGGATTTACAGCATAGGTCAAATAGAGACTCAACAACAGTGTACTTGCATTATAGGTAAGCCAAGCATTAGCCACCTTATTTGTCATGGTAGCGTTCCAGTTAACAGTTTGATCAGAAATGATGGAACCGAGGTTCATGCCCACATGATGGTTGCTTGGATCCCAGGAATCCTGATAAGTATCATATTCCATAGCAATAAATTTACTTCCAGAAACATTGGAATTAGAAACTAGACCAAGTAACCCACCTGTTGAATTTGGAGGAGCAGTTGATCCATTGGCAGCGAAGAAGAAGGCAAGACCATTAGCAACGGTACCACCATCTATAAGGTAGCTGCAGTGAGTGTTGATATCTGCCAACTTATTTGTGGTTGAATCCCATATCTGAACTGGTTGAGCATATGTTGCTCGACCATAATTGCTAATATTGTCTTGTTTTTTGGTGAGTTGAAGGATGTTCCCAGATACGTGTGCATCACCCTCGAAATTGACATCAACTGTGTTTGATTGGAAACTGGTGAAATTGAATGAAGTTGAGTTTAGAGCATGGGTTGATCTAAAGAAGAAGAAGAAGAAAACAAAAATTTGAAGGAGAACAAGGCCTTGAGGATTCATGTTGAGAGCAGAAGTAGGCCTGAACTGATGATGAGAAGAAGAAATACTTCTCTTGATGAAGAGAGCTAGACCTGGACCTAGAGTTTTTGATTTCTTTTTAATGCTTTGAACCATTTATGTGTTGTGCAGGCAAGTAATTGTCTTTGGATAGACTCAAATCTAGTTACTTTGATCAAATCCAACTTTTGAGTTGATCAAGTCCAACTTGCAGATTCAATTGGGGAAGGAACATCCATGTTTCAACCCAACAAAAAGCCGAGTCGTCAGAATAATTTTTTATTTCATAGTTTGTCCCCAGAGTGTGAAGTATGAACACAGAGCTGGCTGTATGATTGCTTTCTTACGCGGCAGATCATTTTTAATCGTCCTCTCTCTATCTCTTCACGTCTAATTTTGAATTGTTCTCTGCATCAACTTGTTCCTTAAAGTCTAAGTCAACGGTTAACTCATAATTGAGTTTTTATAAGTTAAAATTTCATTTTATTTTTCATAAAGATGCTATTATTATTTTACTTTTTTTTTTTTTTTTTGGGACAGAAATCAAACTTCCCTGGTGATGATATTTTCAGTTGAAATACTGGTCCCCAGCCTTAACATTTTTGTTGTAAATTACAACTTGTAACGAGGGATTTTCTTAATGAGCTGCTATAAGTGTTATGGTACGATGTCATTTGATATAAAAATAAAGAGCTGAGCAACAAATTGCTTTTTTTTTTTTTTCATTTGAAAAAGGATATAAAAGAATCTTGAAACAAACAAAGCAAGAATCTACAAACAAAACAACAATCTTTCCTTTAATAGGTTGTCATATATGTATATTTTTTCCCAACATAAATGAGGTCAAACACAACAAATTCGAAGGAAAATTATATGATTAGCTACTTTTAGGTTTTTCTTTATAAAAGTAATCACTCAACATTTCAATTAATTAAACTAACTAAAATCAACCTTAGGTTTACCTAACTAACCAAAACGGTGATTTCCCCCCCCCCTCGCTCTCCTTATATATTTATGTTTACGTTCTTATATATTTGTCCATTGTGCCTAAGTTCTCTCTTCATATAAAGATCGCGCTCTTACATGTAAAAAAAAAAAGCCTTTTACACTAGGGATTTTCTTAAGGTGCTGCTAAAAGTGTCACGGAACGGTGTCATTCATTATGGATCCACATGATCGGGATATAAAATAAAGAGCTAGCAACAAACTATTTTTCTTTTTATTTGAAAAAAGGATATAAAGAATCTAGAAACGTACAAAACAAGAATCGAGAAACGAACAAAGCAACAATCTTTCCTTCCAAAGGTTGTCCCATTCCAACATAAATGAAGTCAAACACACAATAAATTCAAAGGAAAATTATATGATTAGCTACTTTTAGGTTTTCCTTTACAAAAGTAGTCACTCAACATTTCAATTAATTGAACTAACTAAAATCAACCTTAGGTTTACATAACTAACCAAAACAGTGATTTTTTTTCTCCCTCTCCTTATATATTTATTTTCTTATATATTTGTCCATTGTACCTAAGTTCTCTATTGATATTAAGATCTTGCTCTTACATCTAAAAAAAAAAACCTTTTACACTAGGGATTTTCTTAAGGTGTTGCTAAAAGTGTCACGGAACGGTGTCATTCATGATGGATCCACATGATCGGGATACAAAATAAAAAGCGAGCAACAAGCCGCTTTTCTTTTTATTTGAAAAAAAGATATAAATAATCTAGAAACGAACAAAGCAAGATTCGACAAACGAACAAAGGTTGTCATATTCCAACATAAATGGAGTCAAGCACACAACAGATTCGAAGGAAAATTACATGAGCTACTTGAAGGTTTTCCTTTATAAAAGTAGTGACTCAACATTTCAATTAATAAAACTAGCTAAAATCAACTTTAGGATTACATTACAAACCAAAACAATGATTTTTTCTCTCTTCATGCATATATTTATTTTCTTATATATTTGTCCTCCTTTGTGCCTAAGTTCTCTCTTCATATTTGGATCGTACTTTTACATCTAAGAATATCAAAGGCATAATCCCTACAAGGGAGGTGAAAGATTAAGTCATCTAGCTTTTGCCGACGACTTAACCCTATTTGGTGAAGCTACCCCTCATGAAACTTCTCAATTTCAGTCCATTATTCAAATTTATTGTGTATATTCGATCAGCAAATCAATTATCAAAAAACAAGAGCGCACTTCAGCCCTCAAACTTCATCCTCAGTTAAAAGACTACTCTCTTCAATGTATCATATCACTCCAACTTCAGAACTAGACATCTATCTGAGAATTCCACTCATTAGTGGTAAATTGAGAAAACAACATTGCAATCTTGGAAGAGCAATATCTTGAGCACTGCAGGTGAACTAGCTATTCTTTTTCAATCTTCATCTTTGACAATGCCATGTCACTACCTGTGTTACTTCAAACTCCCTTCTTTGGTCCTTCAATCTGTTGATGCCATGAATAGAAATTTCTTATGGTCATCCTAAGAGAAATCCTTAGTGCAAACAGATCTTTTGTTCCCAGACCTTGATATTTTGTTCCCAGAGTGTGAAAATAGAGCTGTATGACTGCTTTCTTATGCAGCTGATCATTTTCAATCGTCCTCTCTCCATCTCTTTACCCTAATTTTGGAATTCTGCATCAACTTGTTCCTGAAAGTGCAAGTCAATGGTTAAATTGATTTTTTTTATAAATTGAAAGTTCATTTTATTTTTCATAAAGATGGTATATTATTATTTTAAATTTTTTTTTCTTCTAGGGGATAGAAATCAAATTTCCGTGGTGATGATATTTTCAGTTGAAATATTGGCCCCAGCAGGCCAGCCTTAGCATCTATTTGTTGTAAATTACAACTTGTAATTCTTACCAAAAAAAATTACAACTTGTAATCTTTTACATGAGGGATTTTCTTAAGGAATATAAACTAAAGAAAATTACAACTTGTAGCCTTAATCTATTTGTTGTAAATTACAACTTGTAATTTTTTACAAGAGGGATTTTCTTAAGGAATATAAAATATAAAAAAAATTACAACTTGTAGCCTTAGCATCTATTTGTTGTAAATTACAACTTAGTAATTTTTTACACAAGGGATTTTCTTAGGGCTTTTGGCTGTCAAAAAGAATTCAAATCATACCAAATCTCTAAAGTCATGGTTCATAAAATTAACTGTTTGGTTAGCTTGAATTTTTTGAATGAATTTCTGATTTATCCTAAAAATTATTTAGTTATGGTTCTTTGCTTGTAAACTATTCCGTTGTGTAAAAGTGAATCCAGACATGAAGGACAGGAAATTTTTTTTGATGGGATTTTTGGGGGGGAAACCTTAAGGATATAAAATAAAAAAGCTGTAGCCTTATCATCTATTTGTTGTAAATTACAACTTGTTAAAAGTGTTATAGAATGGTGTCATTCATGATGGATCTACGTGATCAGAATATAAAATAAAGAGTGAGCAACAAACTGTTTTTTTATTTATTTGAAAATTGATAAAAAAGAATCTAGAAATGAACAGAACAAAAAACTACAAACAAACAAAGCAACAATCTTTCCTTCCAAAGGTTGTCATATATTCATATTTTTTCCCAACACAAATAGAGTCAAACACACAACAGATTTAAAGGAAAATTACATGATTAGCTACTTTTAGGTTTCCTTTTACAAAAATAATCACAACATTTCAATTAATAAAACTAACTAAAATCAACTTTAGTTTTACCTAACTAACCAACATAGGGACTTTTTCTCTCCTTATATATATTTATCTTCTTATACATTTGTCCTTTGTGCCTTAGTTCTTTGACTCTTTCTTCATATTTGGATTGTGCTCTTACATCTAAGAAAGTCAAAGGCATAACTCTCTTCAAGGGTGGTGAAAGATTATATCATCTAGCTTGTGCCGACAATTTAACCCTATTTGGTGCAGCTACCCCTTATGAAGCTTCTCAATTTCTGTCCATTATTCAAACTTATTGCATATATTTGGGTCAACAAATCAATTATCAAAAAACGAGAGCACTTCAGCCCTAGCTCAAACTTCATCTTAGTTTCAAGGTATCATATCACTCTAACTTCAGAACTAGACATCTATCTGAGAATTCCACTCATCAGTTGTAAGTTGGGACAACAACATTGCGAAAAGCTAATCTAACGAGTAAACTCTAGACTGCAGTCTTGGAAGAGCACTGCAGGTAATCTGTTCTTATTCAATCTTCATCTTTTACAATGCCATTTCACTACATGAGTTGCTTCAAACTCCCTTCTTCGATCCTTCAATCTATTTATGCCATGAATATAAATATCTTCTGGTCATCTAAAGAGAAATCCTTAGTGCATACAATTAACTAGAGTACCATTTGCTCTTCTAAAAGAGAAGGATGTCTGAATTTGAAAAGCTTGCAGAGAATGAATTTGAATTTGACCTTGTTGGCAAAAAAAGTATGGGAACTACATACCTTCAATCTCTATGGTGTAGGCTTATGAGAAAGAAAGAATCAATAAGAGAATATAGAACTAGAAGAAAGAGAGTAGAAGAGTTGGTTATTACAGTAGCTTAAGACCTTCTTCATGATCTCTCCAATAGGAAGAATCAATAAGAGAATATAAAACTAGAAGAAAGAGAGTTATCGCTAACCTTGAAGAAAAAGAAGATTCGTTGAGCGAAAAACTTCACGGATACTTGGAAATCTTCTTTGGCCTTGGATAGAGAGTTCTAGAGTGCCTCTAGCATTCTTTGACCGCCTTATGACAAAATGACATGAATTAGAACGAAAACTGATTA
Organism: Hakea prostrata; assembly: GCF_041222555.1. Classification (NCBI taxonomy): domain Eukaryota; kingdom Viridiplantae; phylum Streptophyta; class Magnoliopsida; order Proteales; family Proteaceae; genus Hakea; species Hakea prostrata. The sequence continues at coordinate 45,836,824 of NC_142601.1, read as the reverse complement.
AATAGGGCTTTGGAAACCTAATTTTCAAAAAGTGACAAATCTGCCCTGGTACTGGTTGGTCGCTTGGGGCGACCAAAGCAAGCTACCAACCTATACCTCTTTGGTCAAAAATTGAATTTGGTCCCTGAAAGCTCTATCTTCCTCTTGGGTCCTTTTCCAAGTTCTATAAGGGTCTTACCTGCTTTTTCGGAACCTCCAATTGTGTCATCAATATTCTTTAGTCCATCTACCAAGTCCGTCATCATTTAAGCTAGATCTTCTTCAGAATCCGACAATGTTTCTATCATAGCATCATCATCGTCTAGTTCCATTGGTTCAAAGTTAGATCCAATGATTTCAATTTGGATGGCATATAGCTGTCTTCTTCCTTCACTTCAGCTTTCTGGACCTACAATATAGATTTTCGGGTTAGGGTTGTGAGGGATTTCACATCCACTCCCCCTACTCAGCCTTCCCAACCTCCATCTTAGTCCCACTCTTTGCCTCCTCCACTTCAAACCCTTGTGCTAGCCTCCCCCTTCGCCTTATCCCCACCTCGATGGTCAACGACCATCTTGTTGTTTTTTGTCAGCAGCATCTTGATGTTGAGATCTCTCTTCGGAGCAACTACATAGTGGGCCACTTCCTCGACTTTACACCCCTCTTCCATATTGTAAGCTCCTCCATGTCCAAGCAATGGAACCCTTCTAGAGGGATGGAAACATTCATTTTGAATCGTGGTTTTCTTCTTGTTCAAATTCTTGGTCGAAGATGATAAAAGAAAGGTCCTCGAAAGAGATCCTTGGATGGTGGGGAGAAAATCCATTTTTCTCCGACAATGGCATTGTGAGTTGTAGCTCACCAATGTAGATTTGTCCTCCCTGCCGCCTCTGGTTTTCCTTCCCAGGGCTCCCCCTCCACTATTGGTGCTTAGAGAAGTTGAGTCTTGTAAGCTCCGTGCTTGGTATTTGTTTTCCTTGGATGTAAGAACTTAAGCTAGGGATCAACTCTCATTCACATGTGTCTGCATTGAAGTTTTAGCAAAATCTCCCCTTTCTTCTATGATTTTAGTCAGGGAAGAATCTAATTTTGATTTCGCACAAGAGATTCAATTTGACTAGAAGGCCCCCATTATACTACCTATGGTACTTCTGGCCACTATCCTTGCATAGAGATGCCCCCTCCTTTCTTTGAGCCTACTCTCGATCCCATCCCTATGTCGTCTTATGGGAGGTCGAGACAAAGACCTAGCCCAATTTTGTCTCCAAATCCTCTCATGCAATTCTAGAATAATATCTTCCTCTGGCTACCAAAGATTTTGTCTCCCTTATTGTTTCCTCTCCTCCCCACTCTTTGGCCGCCACCCTAGAGGGCTAGGGTTAGCAAATTTCACCCCCCAGCCAAATTCGGACTTACCTAAATACCTGTGGAGGTGATATATACTATAGGATCTAGGTTCAATGCCAATCCATAACCACACAATATAACATAGCATTAATCCAAAGAGCACATGAATAAAAAAGGTATCAAATAGCAAAGTTATTACAGTCATCCTCAAAAGATAATGAAAGTTATAAATCAAAGTTTAAAAGAAAGGTTAATGTTTAACAACAAAAGTATTAATATTGTTACAAAAAGGTTTAAGAGTATTTAGTATAATCCTTCAATTTCCCGATGAGAGTCACACAATCTCAGTCAAACTTTGCCACATCTCTAAAATAATCAAACGACAATCAAAAGGTTGAACACCGTATGAGTAGTCCAAGCATTGTCATGTGTCTCCATGGGTCTTCACATCTTCGCCCGCCGGGATGTCATAAGGCTCGATTGGTGATGTATACTCCGAAATGATGGAGTCCTTATAACTTGTAAGGGCCTGTTTGGTTACGCGAATCCAGAGATTTCAAGTCTCTGGATTCACAAATGGGAGATTTTTACCTGTTTGGTTGTGTGAATCTCTAGATTCATGAAATCTAGAGATTCACATTTATACACTAAAAACATGAATCTGTAGATTTATGGGTATGAGGTGAAATCCAGAGATTTCACTCATACTATCAAAGCGTTAAAGATTTGAACCATAATTCAATAAATATTTTTTTAGGATAAATCTAGAAATTTCATTCCAAAAATTCAAACTAACCAAACAATTAATTTTACGAACCATGACTCTAGAGATTTGAAGTCTGTAGATTTGAAATCTTTAAATTTTTGAAATCTACAGACTCAAGTAACCAAACAGGCCCTAAAAGAGTTTAGAGAAAATATATCTTTGAGGAATGAGTTCCACAGAACTCAATAAAGTCAACAAGATCACATATTGTGCATCCAATACATGTACCATATATGAAATATGAATGTAAATGAAATGGATTAATGTATCTGTGCAGGTATGCTCCTATACTCTAGCAAGTGCTAGTCTCTATGGTGGATACACGTTGTTGTAACAATAGCCTGCTCTTGGAAGTCTTGTCACTCTGATCCCTCACGAACTGGCCACCTTTGTTGGGATCCCGTTATGGTTGAGGGATTAGGTCACCACTCTCTAACCACACCATTGGTATGAGTACTAACGTGTGTCAGGGATAAGTCTAGCCCAATGCAAGGTCAACTACGTGTCATACTACATGTGGTCCGAATACATTTCCTCATGCCTAGTACCCTGTTGGTCCGCACATCCTTCTCCACCTAGGAATGTTATTCCTCACAGATTGGCTACTTTTGTTGGATTACATTCTATTACCCTATGGTCATTTACATATGCTTTGGAAAACGCTTTCGTGTCTCCTCACGGACTGGCTACCTCTATTAGACGACCATGAGCCCAAACCTTCCACATATGCAACCTTACCATTGCATGATAACAGTGGGCCTATTGTGAAATCCCCTGGATTTCTACCCCTTTAACCCATGGTTTTAAGACCGAGAACTTGGGCCTTGATTCGGCAACAATCGTGGACCATTCAAGTCAACCCCAAAGGATTGGAAATGGAACCAATGTTGGTAGATGACCCTTATATTGACTCAAAAACTCTCCTAGAGTTTAAGTTAAGTGAAGAGAGAAGATTAATCACGATAGTGTAAAAATGGTGATCTTGAAATGTCCATAGGTCAATGATGGAGAATCCGATTGATGCGAATAAGATATCAAATCGGAGATCGTCAAAAGACCTTTCCAACGAGCCAAAAATCATCAAATCAAAGTTCGTTTGGGGGTCCAACCATGGACCAGAACTTTGAGCCGTTTGGGTGAACCAACCCCCACCCCATTTTCTATTTAGGGGCAAAATTGGAATTTTAAAATTTTAAACCCTATTTATATTTTATCTCATCCGTAAACGCATTTGTGGAGGCTAGAAAGAGGTGGAGGCTTTGGAGAAAAGGAAAAACGTATGAGAGGAGCGATTTCTATCCTTTCGAAGGTTTTTATGATCCGAATCTTCGCAGAATCACTAGGAAAGGTTAGTTTTCTTTAACCCTTCTCTTTAATGGCGAGAGTTTATCTTCTCTTCTTTCGTGGAGATCTTGAAAGGGAAGGTTGTTAGGTATCTTGGATGGTTTCCCTTCTTGTATTAATGTCACATCCTAGTTTATGGGAGTAATTTCTCTTCTCTTCTTTTGAGGGATCTATGAAAGGGAATAATGATAGGTATCCTAGATGCTTATCTTTTCTTATATTAATGTTTCCCTTGAGTATGGGAGTAATGGTAAGATCCCGTGCTAAGGTTTATGCATTTTGACTCTCTAGGTCACCCACGGGTGATTTATGAGACCCAAATTTGGGGCTTTTTGAGATGGGTCAAATTTAATCAAATTGAAGGTACCCGTAGGATACTTTTGTTGCCAATTAGACTTTCCCAAAGTTTTGCTTCATTATAGACTTTAAATTGGTGGCGAATTAGAGACCATTCACTAGTGAGGTTGAGAACTACCCTTTTTAACCTAGTTTTTCAGATTTAGATTTTCGTGGGAAGATTTTAAGATATCCTTTGAAACCCAAATTGGCTCGAATTGTGATAATTATTTCTTTTGCATGAATAGGTTAATATATCTTTAATCACTAATTTGTGAGAATGAATTACTGATCATTGGAGAAAAGAACAAAGTAAAAGGTGAGGAATATACTTAACCTTATCTTGCATGTTTAGTTATATTAAGTAATTTTTATTATTAATATCTTGACTTGCTTTTAGTATTATCTTGTGATTATATCTTCTATTTTTTAATATCTTTGAATATTGATATGAGAATGTATGAGATTGTATGGATTGAGTTTTTCTGGTTAAATCCTAAATTATTGATATAAAAATATATGGATGATATTGAATTAAATTTTTCATTCTATTTCATGTTGCAAACTAGGGTTGTGGGTTCACCTATTGCCCTAGTGACATTATATGATTGCTTATATTGTGGTTGGGAATGGGGAATGCCCTTTTGGCATTTTTGCCATAGGATACCAGAGAAGGCGGTATGGGAGGCATTCCTATGGTGTCCTTAGCTCTTTCCCGATTACTGATTTACATATTTAGGGCATGTCTAGAAGTGTTTGGTTAGGTGACCTCATAAGTACTACTACCCTTTCGGTAGGGGTATTGAAGCCGGTTAATCCATGATGCTAGTGGCTGGGTCCTGTGTGTCAAGCAGGCCCACTATCGTCATAGAGAGGTAGGGTTGCATATAATAGATAAAGTCTCATGGATGCTCAAGACCGGTGAAATGACCCGTGAGAGGACATGGAGATCATCCTGTCCATTATATGTGGGTGACCACTGGGTTAATGAATGTGGTCCAACAGATGCCTCCCTTTGAGGATTCCATTCATAGGTGGGAAAGTATTGAACCAACAGAGCACTAGGCGTGAGGGGAGATATCCAGACCATATGCAATACGAGACTGTATGACCTTGCATTGGGCCTAGGATTATCCTTGACATGCGCCAAATCTTATACCAATGGTGATGTGAGAGAGTGGTGACCTAATCCCCAACCATGGCTTGACAGGACTTTACCCAACAACCGCGGAGAACCCAACAGATGTGCTTGAGTGCCGTGAGGGAAGAGTGATGAGACCGCCCAAAGAAGACTGGTGTGTGATTTAATGCGTGTCTACCATAGAGACTTCATGATAGAGTTAGGAGCATAATCATTCATATATCATATCATTGTCATTAATTACGTTATCGATATTCATGTTATATGTGTGGCGTGGAATCTTGTGAATGAATGTATGATATGATGTTGAGTTGACCTCACTGTGTTCTGTTGAACTCATTCCTTTTATATGTCTTTTTCTATTAGAATATACTGCAGGTTATGAGGACTCTTTCCAAATGGAAGATTCGTTGCCGACACATCTTTTTGAAGGAGTGACTGAAGAAGAAGTGGACGCACTTGGAGCTTAATGTCCGTATGGATTCCATTAGAGAACTAGTTTAGTTTATTTTTTCGCTGCAAATAAAATTACTCTCTTTTCATTACAAAACTCTGATCTTATACTTTTATTTTGAAGTAATGGATGATTTTAACCATTATTTCGGTTTTGATAACTTAATATGATAAACTTGATTTATTCTTGTCCATTTAATTATGCTATATCATGTTTTGTGTGGAATTGTCACTGAACCTAAATCTTGTGGTGTATCACCCCCACGGGTATTCGGGTATGACCGGATCCGGCTGGGTGGGGTGTGACACCTATGCCTCCTCACGGATTAGATACCTCTTTTGAAAGCATATAGGACCTAGCCATTACTATCATAGGTCACTCAACTTCAATACCCATTCCGAATGGGTAGTAGCATGCAAAAAGTAATCTATCCATGAGTCTAGACACTAAAATATAATGCATATAAATGACTAAATGTATCCAAAGCCACTAGGGGCAATGGGTGAACCCACAATCCCAGGTTGATATATAAGTAATGACTTACCATCTAATTTTCAACACATCACATTCACAATCATATTATGAAATGAATTGAATAATAAATGACATAAACATATAAAGTCATGTTACGATCTAAACGTGCAAAGTCCTACCATACCAATCATAAGAATGCACACAACGTTTATAATATAATGAAATAGAACTTGAGCCAAATACACAAATACATGATGAAGTATTCCTCACCTATCAATGACAAAATGATCTTCAAGAATCCAAGGAAATCCACTATTCATAGTGCTAACAAGCTGAAAGAACCCTAGAAAACTTTTAGATTAAATTAGGTTCAAGTTGGGGATAAAACTAAACACCAATTGGACTAAAAACGTGTACCCAAGCAAGGGCCGGTTGGTAAGAGCCGGTTGACCACGGGCAGCCTACCTTTATTGACCGCCCCGTTGGTTGTGAACCAAAAGGCCTCTTCTTGCCCTATTTTGAAACCCAAACATTTAGGACTTCAATGAAACAGTAGTGTTGTCCCAAAAACACATTCCAAACACCCAAACAACTCTCCAACTAAAAAGCCCTAATTTGGTTAAAAGAGTCCTGCCCGCAGGCATCTCAGAGATGATGAATCTATTTCAAATGAAAGAATAACACAATCTATCACCAATTGGGGTTGAAGACTCAATGGGAAACGTAAACAACCATTCATTTTAAACAAATTACTACAATCACCATCATCATTGCATATAATCATCTTAAATATCTCACAAGAATGGTTGCAAAGAGGGTTGTAGAGGTTTCTTTACCTCAACACGCGATTATCCATATGATTCACACTTCGACATTGCCAAATGTGTAAAGATTTTACTAAATCCAAAGTTTTCTCCGCTCGCAATCTCTCAGCCTCTAAAGAACATAAACAATTCATGTATGAACAATAAAATAGGGTTTCTAGACTTGAAAACTGAAAATACCGTTTTTTAGGTGGGGGTAGTCAGTCATTTTGCTCAACTGCCCTCGGGAGACTGGCTCTATAGCTTCTTCATACGAATACGATTTTTGGTAGGCTTCGGAGGGCAGAAACCTCTAAACATGCTTGACTCAAGGGTATACTTGACATTGACATTGGGGGACCTTTTGCATTGGTTTCCGTGCATGCTAAAATCGCCTTTTTAACCCATGCATGTTAACTTTCTCTCTCCTCTTAATAGTCCAATATGGTAGTCCAGTCATCTCCATTATCGTTGTGTCCAAAGATTCAACTTTCGGACCCATGGCTTCAACTTTAATGGCCGACAACTGCCTTCTATTGGCACTACTGGTTCGTGGATTTGAGATGAAGGTTTGTTAGGTTAGGATTTTAAGGGGTTTCACAACAAAGAGCTTAGGGAGACAAGAAACGGTGGAGAAATGGAGGAGGTCACAAAGAAGAAATCAGTCCAATTTCCTCCTTTTAGTTTAGTTTTTTTATGAAGAGGAAGAAAATTTCTCCACAATCTCAGTAAAACCCATCTCCTCTGAGTTCTCCATTGAGCCTCCGAGGGTAGCAGCACAACAAAAACACGAGTATCCAAACCTTACCTAGAATTCATAAAGGCTGTGAGTTACTTGATGGGATCCAAAAGCAGAAGTTCATTCTTTTGGATTTTATTTGCATTCAAAGTTATTGAAAAAACCAAAAATTGCCCCAAATGTTTGCATAGTGGTTTATTGCTCTAAAGCTGTGGAGCTAATGGGCTTCTACTTTGAGGAAGGAGAAACTTGGGCTTCTGCTTTGAGGAGGGAAAAACTTCTCCAATTGGTCACGCTTCAGAAAATTTCCTTAGCTTCTGCTACTTATGCGAGAAGAACATAATTTTTTACCTTAATTTCTTCTCATTTTAGTTTTCAACCAGATTTCTGGATGGTCTTGTTTGTCAGTTCTTCCTTCTGTCTCTTTCTGTCTCTTTCGGCCTTATTTTGATTTCTTTGTTTAGGCCAGATTCATGGAAAGAAGTTGTTAGGGAGTTGTGGGATTTTGCTTAAGAAAAGAAGATCTCAGCTCAAAGGAGGAAATTGGAATGATTCCAGATGTTGTCTCTCTTTCGGAGATCCCCATGAACTGGTTCATTAATGATGGATTTTGGAGAAGAGAGCTAGAAAGGAAAAGGAAAAGGAAAACCTAATTTGGGGTGGTGTGGAAGACTTTTAGCAAGATGAGGTCTTTGTTGAGCTAGAAAGGAAAAGGAAAAGGAAAACCTAATTTGGGGTGGTGTGGAAGACTTTTAGGAAGATGAGGTCTTTGTTGCTGTTTTCTAATTTTATTTTTATAGTGAGTGATTTCCAACAAGGTGGGCGAGATTTCTAGTGAGGTGAAGGAAGAAGATAGGTAATCCTTTCACCCATTTGTGTCCTTATTTAAGAGTAGGGTATTCGGAGTAAAATTGTAATCTTATTTTTTATTTAAGAAAGATATATTATGATTATTTTATGTCTCATAGTAACACCTAATATTAGTTTCAGCTGGACTGAGACATAATTTTAGAGACTAAAAGGACCTTAATGTAAAATTTTCCTATTTTAACTTTGAAATTTGTGATTGTAAAACATGATTTAAAGCTACCAAATTTGTTGATCTTTTTATTGTAGCGTGATTACTGCGTTTATGGGCATTAGAGGTTTAGTTAGCTTAAGATACCAACATAATTTAAAAGTAACAAATTTGCGGATGTTTATCTTATTATGTCTATCTAACAAAGCCCCCTTCTATATTAATTATATAAAAGCTCCTCTGAGGATATACTCGTGGCGCGTGCAAATTGATCCTTGTTGTGCGTGTGACGACTGTGCTTGCGGTACAAGAGATTTGCATTCTTTACATGTCTTTGTTAATTGAATTATATATACTAATTTAGTTGCATGCACATTTTGGTGCTATAATAACACAATCAATGATATTCTGATGTTAGTTGTGAAAACCATAATATAGTTAATTGCAAGTTGAGTGAAGTAATTAGAACGTCTGGAATATCTATATAATAACGTATTATTAGCACACTCAATTTTATATATAACCTCTCCCTAAAAAGTCACTTTCATTAAAAAGAGAAGTGAAAAAAGGTATACATACATGAGTAACCAACTTTGAGAATACAAATATGAAGGAGCACTCATCTACTCACAACCATGTATCAGAATTTAAACCTAGGAGGACCTACCACGTCCTTGTGTAATTCCATCTAGCTTGAATGAGGCCATATGGTATATTGCAGCTTGCCACCCACCCGTTCTTGTGTCACAGAAGTTGCCAGATATATAGTCTGTCACATCATTTGTTTGATGTGACAGTGTTATTTTCCACTAGAGTACCCATAAAGTAGAGTCTGGATATCCGTCGGTCTGTGCTCCCCGATGGCTTTACCACCATAAATGCAGGACTCAGGGGTTGGACCGAGTAAGCCATCTGGCAGGTCGGACCAATGATACGAACTTTGGCTCCACACCACCTGCAAAACCGGCTTACCAAGTGGGGATTTGCCAAGGTATATCAGTCCACGTCAGTGCTTGTAAGGCACCAATGTGGGACTAACCGTAACAGGTCCCACCGAATTTGTGGTGGTAAAACTGTCCTCCCCTGACGGGTTGATGATCCAGATTTGGTATGCCTGGAGATCCCACCACTAGTACCTTACGAATCACAACAGTGTAGCCTTTTGAGTCAGGACGACCCCTACCACAGAATTACACTCAACCCACAATTTAGTAATATACCCTGTACCCAACTCATTTGCCCATTCAAGACCTTGCACCAATGCATTATACTTAGCTTCAAATTTGTCATTACCCCTAAAAGCACTCGAAATACCCTCTTCACTGTTGTAGATGAATCCTGAAAAATTCTTCTGCCGCAACCTCTCTGGATTGCCAAGCGAGCTCCCATCAACATTTAGCTTAGCCCACCTTTCTGGTGGCCTTACCCAGAAAACCTCTGGTGGCATACTTGAACTCAACAACTTCAGGTTTAAACCTAGTAATTTGGCATTTTCATAGCTGCTTGGTAATATGTTCTTTGCCTTGAATTAATATCTCATGATGGCTGATTATTTCCACTGAATCAATCAAACAACTGACCATTGACCTCCATCATACCTTCTTGAACAACTTTCTAACCTTAGGAAATAAGGAATAAGAATAGCCCTTTGTAGCCACACAGCCTTCAAATTGATCCATTGCGATTTCTCTCTCCACCACTTCAAAAACTCCATTAATGAAGAATGAGACCTCCATTTGTTTGAACTTATCGATCGAGGATGCACCTGTCATTTCTGGAAGAAGCGTGAGGAAGCTATTGTTCACACATTTTGGCAGTTTTTGTTTGGTAAAGAAAGTGCACACAGCTTTGCCAAAATCATTCTCAACAATTAAGGATGTACAGATGAGAAACGGATTGAAGTACGTTATTTAGTGCACAATATCCTAATTATCTTTGCTGTTATATGTTGGTTCTCTTATTAGACATGGTTTGCATGGATGAATCATTGGTAGTGCAGGTAGTAGTTGAATTCTGTGTTTGATGTTCTCTCACCAAAATATCGGTTGTAGCAGTATGGTTGGATGATACAACAGAGAATGGAGATGAGTTCAAAGGAGAGAAGTATGAAGGCATAGACATCTTTGAAGGAAGATTAGGCATCTCAGTTTCAAAACTTAGAACATTGATAGCTTGCATGATTGATGGGCATAAATTAGGGTCAAGGTGTGCACACCAATAATTAACCCAACAACCAACAATCTCTCCATTTGTTTCTCATCAAAATTCATTTCCAATCTTGGATTAGCTCCTTCAAGAAGCCTTCCACTGCCATAGAGCTCCCAAACCCAAGCTACAAGCTAGGGCTACCTTGCTTGTTTCCTCCTTGTGTTCAACAGCCCTTCTTCCACAACCAATTTCCAAAACAACATATTTTCTTGTTTTCTTCTCGTGCTGTATTCCTATCTGTATATCTTAGGTTTGAATAAACTGAAGAATCTTGTGTTAAACAGATATCTGTTTACCTATTTATAACGTTGGGTGGTCACATCGGGATCGATCGACAGATATCAATATTCCCTCCACAACCAATTTCCAAAACAACTCCGAAGCTATGGACATCTGATTCTTTACTTGCCTTGCTCGATGTGACACACTCAGGGGCTATGCATGTAACCCATGGCGCCAGCCAAGACTGTTGTTTGTGACCCCAGTTGATGGTCTACTAGCCTGGCTAGCCCAAAATCTCCAAGCTTGGGAAAGAAGTTGGAATCCAACATCACATTACTGGATTTGATATCGCGATGAACCAAACATTGTTCCCAATATTCTTCATGTAGATAAAGCAATGCCGAAGCCAATCCATGAACAATCTTGTACCTAATTGCCCAAGTTAAATTCACCATTGTTCCACGGAAGATATGGAAATCAAGGCCTGCATTCTCCAAGTACTCATAAACTAGTGGAAGATCGCCTCTTTCATTGCACCGACCGACACGTTGAACCAGATTCCGATGTCTTAATTGACTAACGATCTTTATCTCTGATACGTACTCCTTCACGCCCTGTTTAGAATCCTTCTTGATTCTAAATCACTCAAGTCAAATGGCCTTTATAATTAAACACCTCCAAAGCCTCCCTCTCCTGCGTCCTTGTAGCACTGAAGTTTTCTGTTGCCTTGACTAATTCATGATAGGAGAACTTCCCAGGTCCTGTTACCTTCTCAAACGTACTCTTCTTCCATGGCCAAATCGACGGCCATATCACTTTCTTGTTTCCCTTCTTTGGCCTTCCTCCACCGATACCAATAAGCAAGAATCAACCCAATAATCAAGAAAACTGAACCGATCGAAAACAATCCCGTCTATCAACCTGTTCGTATGAGATGATGGTAATGGTGGTGGTGGTGATGATTTCCTTGCCAAGAGTAAATGTTTTTGTGTCTCATTCGAGTTGCCTGTGCCAGCTTGAAAAACCAACTGTAACCCACTTTGGTAAATAATCAGCCAGATTAATAGTCTTACTAAGGGTAGTCTGCCCACTAAGTTAGACTTGTGAACGGATGAGATTCGGCTTTGATACACTAGTATCCAAATCCGAATAGCAAAATCACCATCTGAATCCTAATTCGAATCTTCCAAAAATTTAGAGAAGGTATTCGAATTCAAATTCGGAACTTTATGGATATCCGATTATCATCCATTTTTAGAGAAGAAAAAATGTTGAATACTTTACTCTATCCGAATATTTTCCAATCCGATAAGCAATTATCCGAATCCGAATACAAATACGAATGCGAATGTGAATTCAGAGGCAGATTTTGGCTATCCATTTACAGATCTACGCAAAATACTGAATTTGCAGCATAAGTTAAATAGAGACTCAGCATCACTGTTCTAGCATTATAGGTAAGGTAAGCATTAGCTACTTTATTTGTCATGGTAGTGTTCCATGCAGTTAATAGTTTTATTAGATATATATGATGGAACCGAGGTTCATGCCCCACATGATGGTTGCTTGGATCCCAGGAATTCTGATAAGCATCAAATTCCGTAGCAATGAATCTACCAGTGGACGGAGAAATAAGACCAAGGAAGCCACCTGCTGAAAATTGGATGGTAAGTGAAGAGGAAGGCAAGACCATTAGCAATGGTTCCATTTATGAGGAAGGTGCAATGAGTGTTGATATCTGCTAACATACCTGTGGTTGAATCCCATATCTGAACTGGTTGAGCATATGTTGGTCGACCATAATTGTAAATATTGGCTTGGTTTCTGGTGAGTTGAATGATGTTACCAGATACATGAGCATCTCCCTCGAAATTCTGTGTTTGATTGGAAACTGGCGGTGAAACTGAAGGAGTTGAATTTAGAGCATGGGTTGATCTGAAGAAAAAGAAAACAGAAATTTGGAGGACAAAGAAGGCCTGGTTGATATGAGAAAGAGCTAAACAGGAGGTTTTGATTTCTTTTTAGTACATTGAACCATTTATGCTTGTTCATGTAGGCACCAATTAAATTCTCTGTAGAAAAATTCATATCTAATAACTAGGATCAAATCGATCAAGCTTCCAGGTTCATATGGGAAAGGAACATCTCGTACGTGTTTCAACCCAACAAAAAAATTGCATGCATCAGAATAATTATTTTTTTTCATAGCTTTTATTAATTTCCAAGACTCATGCTGAAAAACAGAAGGCATGTATTGATAATGATGACAACGATGATAACGATGATGTTTATGATGAAACTCTTCTGTTAATATAGAGACACCTGAACATATATATAATTGAAATGAGATCTGAACCCACCGCACCTTCCTCATAAATGAAAGATTATAGTTTTTGTTCCCTCTGTGTGAAAACACAACAATGTTTATTCTAAACAAGGAAGATCAACTGTTAATACAAATTTATTTTAATAGAATTTTATGTAATTAATTTTTACAATATATTGAAGAAAAAAAATTTGATGGTATTTTTCTACCTTTAACAAACCAACATTGAAAAGTTTCAAAGGTTTTATGAATGCCAAAAAGTAATATTGAAAGTAAACAAAATTTTAGAGAAAGTTTACCTCATCTTATACTAGATAAAAGAGATTAGTTTGACCTTGCCTACTGCTAAGTCAAAGAATGTTATTTCATGTTTTGGTGTTTATTTTAATTACTAAGTAATTATAAATATAGCTTCATAGAAATATTAAATTCCAAAGAGAAATAGTCAAAGATGCATACGGCATGTAGAAAAAAAAATATCATAATAAAATATTTGCAATAGAAAATACAAGATATATAATTGAGTTATGAACCTTATGTTTCAACCATTGCAAGCTCCAAAACTTGCACTTTGCAAACTATCACTTTTCCATCCCTTAGATTATACGATTTTACTCTTAGTTAGTAGTAACTATTCACATATATATATTCATTAATACATGCATGATCAGATTAATTAACAGTTTATTAGTGGAAATAGCGATGGCAGAGTCATATATAAGGTACAATTGACCCAACTAATTCCTTCGTATATATATATGGAGCTGAGAGGAATCCCATATGGACTATCCCTGGCAATCTGCCATCAAATTAATACATCATTTGAACCTACCTCTGCTCAGATTCTCAATTGGTAAAGCAGATGATAAAAGGTGGACATCAAATACCATGCATGGTTAGCTCCAGGGTTAACTAATGACTTATTGGAACTTCACTCATAGTTCAGGGAATGAATGCATATTCGACCACCATGTTTTGTGGGGATTTCTACTTGGCCAGGTTCATGCAATCGCCACAAGAGATTCACCATTGCCCCCAATCAATCGATGGCCCCTAGAACTGCTTGAGCTGCTTGTTCAACAGAACGCTAGAGGTGAACTCTATTACATAATGTAAATTGTTTCCTCGTGCTGCTATATGTGGATGATATTTTACTTGCAGCCAATGATAAAGGGTTTCTAAATGAGGTTAAACAATTCAATTTCTAAGAATTTTGACATGAAAGATATGGGTGAGGCTTTTTTATGTCATTGGCATTAAGATTCATAGGATAAATCTGGAGGGATTTCAGATCTATCTCAAGAAACCTGTATCAAGAAAATATTAGAGAGATTTTGAAAATGAAGAATTAATTGTTTTCCAATTGTTGCACCCATTATAAAGGGTGACAAGTTAACTTCGAATCAATGCCCAAAGAATAATCTAGAAAGAGAACAAATGATCAACATTTCATATGCCTCTATAGTTGGAAGCTCGATGTATGCTCAAGTTTGCACTAGATCTGACATTGTTTTCATTTTGGGAATGTTGGGAAAATATCAGAGTAACCCTAGTATAGACCATTAGAAAGCTACAAAGAAGTTGATCAGGCACCTCAAGGTACTAAAGATCACATGCTTATGTATAGATGGACTGACAATCTAGAGGTAGTCACTTACTGTGATTTGAATATTGCTGATTGTGTTAATTCTCATAAATTGACATTATGCTCGTTGGCCGAGCCATGTCATAGAGAAGTGACAAGCAAGGTTTAAAGTATCTGTTAAGGAAACTAACCTAACGCAGCGGAATAATCAATCACAATAGAAGAGAAGAAGGAATCACACACACACAACACAAGGTTTACTTGGTTCGGTCAGAGAGACCTACATCCAAGGATGAGATATGCTCTCACCAAGCATATGCAATCTTCAAATAACAGAGGAAGGTTACAGCCCTAAACAGTGACAAAACTCTATACAAAGACTAGAGATAACAACCGAAACAATGGAACAACCACACCTGAATCAAGATGCAACCAGAGCTTCAAGTATCTCCTGCGTGAATCCAAGAGCATCAAATACCGAAGCCTTTACACGCACCAAACAGTATACACTGCTTCAGCCTTGTACAAGAGCAAAGAATCATCACCAAGAACACATCAGGGCTAACCGAAACCCTCAACAACAGATGAAGAACCAGCAGAGACCGAGAGCAATAACCAGAGAGCAAAATAGAGAGGAGAGAGAGTGATATCGTGCGAATGAGATGAGATCCTCAAAACCCCAAATACATATCCTCTAATAAGGTATGCAATTACCCTATTGCCCTCAAAACATAATAATAAGACAAGCTATCCTATTACATGAAAAAGACCATACTGCCCCTGCTAACTCCTGTTACATATTACAGTATCAGTATCGAGTATTGTATCGGTCAGGTGATTTTAAGAGACGTATCATCCTGTATTCTGTATTATATCGTTCTGGCTAATGTATTTTAGTTTAATTCAATGGAGAGACATATCGAGATGTATCGTATCAGTTGGGTCAAATATGGATACGTATCGACTAGTATCGTATGGTATCGTGGGATACTTTAAACCTAGGTGACAAGTAGACTTTGACAGCAACATCCTCTATGGAGTTTGCATTTGTTTTTTTTTTAAGGCTTCCTCGCATGGTATATTTTGTGGGCTTAAAATTGTAGATTCTATCTCTAAGTCACTGAAGATATTTTGTGATAATTCGACTGCTATTTTCCTGGCTAAGAATAATAAGAGTAGTAGTCAATGCAAACACATCGACATTAAATATCTAACCATAAATGAATGAGTTAAGGGAAACATAGTGGTCATTGAACACGTTAGCATTGAATTGATGATAGTTGATCCCTTAACTAAAGGCATGCCACTAAAGAATGTTAAGGATCATGTAGCTAAAATGGGACTTGGTTTCATAATATGATTTCTTTATATGAATGAATTTTAATGAAACACTTGTTCATTTTGATGTTTTTTTTCAATTTAAGTGTACATATCATTATTAAGAACAAACAATTATTGTTGGACCTTGAATAAACATAGGATTTATTCATTAAGTCATATGAGCAGGTTAAGTGGAAAATGCATTGTAATATATGGAAGATAATACTTCTTCTAAGAGGACTTGTCGCCATGATTCATGTTTTTTATTTTTATTTATTTATTTATTTTATCTATTGAATAGAATGTGGATATGATATGATAATGTAATGCCCCAATCTCCATGTAAGGAGAAAGTCGTCATTGATCAATGATCGACGTTACTTAGGTAGTGAACCAAAATACACTAAGAGGGTTTCCACAGACAATGTGAATAATAAAATCCACCAAAACTACAAATGATCGCAGCGAAAAATATTCAAATATAAATCAAAATGCTTTCATGAATTGTCTCATAATTTTAATGAAATCCAAGTAAAGGTCTAGAATCCAAGATTTACAATTAATAGGAAATTTCAATATTTATCTATCCTAAGAGATGTAGTAGACATGATCTTGTTCTTCATACTCCGAATATCCATCATCCCTCTGATCAAGTCCATCATCTGTAGAAGTAAGAGGTAAGTTTCGGGAAGAAACTTAGCAAGTACAACCTAACAAATATCAATAGTTTCCTTTCTTTTTATATTTAATATTTAATTAAATAGAATCTTATACAAATAAAATTAACTAACATGTATAAATGAGAAAATGAAGTCATGACATGCCCAATGATATAAATGAGACTAAATGATGCCAAAATGATAGAAATAAATTACACCCTCATTGATCTAGGGTCGATAGGATGTCACCATGCCGTTACATGGCCTGCGCGCGTTACACAACCCAACATCCTTCTACCCTAACCCAAATGTTTCCAAACTCAATATATGTTCCATGCCGTTACATGGCTTGCGCGCGTTACACAGCCTTAACATACATTCTCATCCAAAAATACAACTACCATCTCACATGCATACATGGTCTAAGGTAGATCGGATGTCCCATGCCGTTACATGGCATGCGCGCGTTACACAGCTCAACATCCATCTACCTTAACCAAATGTTTTAGAATCAATGTATGTTCCATGCCGTTACATGGCATGCGCGCGTTATACAGCCTTAACATACATTCTCATCCAAAACATCTACTAACTCAACATCACACATAATGCTAATATGATCATGACATGTCTTGATAAATCATATGCAAACAATGCAAGATCATATGAAAATGATGAATTTTGGATATAGTCCATTATAAAATCGATGCATAAAATAACTCAATAAAACACAAATCTAAATATACATTCATGTTTATAGAAAAGATTAATAAATTCAAGGGAGAGATTAATTATTGATAGATCATAATAATTTCATAAAATATAATCTAAAAGAATACATATTTATATACTCAAAGACAAGATACTAATAAATCAAGATAGACAAAATCTAAAACGTATTCATACTCAAAATCAAATTATTAAATCAAAGAAATAAATCATATACTAATAAACTATGTAAATCAAACATCATATAAAACGTATTCATAATCAATATAAGTTATAAATTCAAGAAAAGAATCAATCACTAAGAAGTCACGTAAAACTAAAAATCAGATTGTAGAAAAAGAAAACAATAATATG
The DNA here is from genome assembly GCF_041222555.1 of Hakea prostrata. Lineage (NCBI taxonomy): Eukaryota > Viridiplantae > Streptophyta > Magnoliopsida > Proteales > Proteaceae > Hakea > Hakea prostrata. The sequence continues at coordinate 45,819,020 of NC_142601.1, read as the reverse complement.
TTGAAAGTATGAAGATTGTACTTACCGTGGAGAAATCACAAAAAGAATATCACCCTTAGATAGAGGGCATTCTAACGCTCTAAATTATATTTTTCTTTTCTTTGCACCCTTGTTTTTCTTCTCTATTCTTGCTTAACCAATATAGGCTCTCAATTCTCTTCTTTAATATACCATGTTCTCATCATCTTTCTTCTCTCCCCTCAATATTCCTCAAGATTGTCTCTTCCTAAACTACACCTAAATCCTCTTAAACTCCACGTTTCTTTCACCATCAATTTCTCTCTCCTCTCAATATTCCCTCCTCTTACCATTCATTTCTCTCTCCTCAATATTACATCCTCATAACTCCACGATTCCATCAACCATCTCCTCCTAAATTCCCACGTTTTCCTTATATTCACATACTTAGTTTCTCTCAATATTGGATTCTTCTTTTTATTTGATTACATATCTTCTCTCTCATGCAATATTTGATTTGTTTTTTATTCCCTATTTATGCAATATTTTCTTTATCATTTAATCATTCTTTTATTTATGCGATGTTTATGACTTCCACGCATGAAATCCCCTAAATTCTAAAGTAAATCCGGATGGGGTTAAAACAATATCAAAATGTGTAATATAATTTATATAGCTATGAGGCATTGAACCCTGCACCTCTTTCTTTATTTAAGGTGATTGTTAACCATTTAGCTAATAAATTATAGTAACTATGTTAATCCCATACCAGTTTGGCCTTTAACGGTAATTATTTGAATATCAATACAAAATGCCAAGACTACCCCTATGCTTTAGTTACGGGTGTTACAGATAACCACACTGAAAAATATTGAGATCAAGTGGGAGAATCTCGTACTTTACAAGTCATTTAGCGAACCGTGAGCCCAATATTGGGGTATTAAAGTAGGTTAGTAACTCTGATGATAACTATGTTCATAAATTGAGGAAATTAGCCATGGTTATTGTGAATTACTTCTCATAATAATGACCATAATGATGATGATGACGACAATAATGATGATATAGAGAAACTCTTCGATCTGCTGATAAAGGAGACCTGATCATAGTTTTTATTCCCTCTATGTTGATATCTGTTTCAACCCAAAGTATGAGGTTTTGATTCTTTTAACTATTTTGGATCGTTTATATTCCTTCATAGTTTTTGTTCCCGTGTGTGAAAACACAACAATGTAAAAAATCGTGTGTAGTCTACGTTACCTGTTTTCCTAAACAAGCAAGATCAACTGTCAATTCAAATTTATTTTAATAAAATTTTATATAATTAATTTTACAATATATATTGAAAAAAAAATTGTTAGTATTTTTCTACCTTAAACAAACTAACATTGAAAATTTGCAAAGTTTTTATGAATGCCAAAAGTAATATTGAAAGTAAGAAAATTGTAGAGAAAATTTACATGTAAAATATAGTTTGTAGGAATTTTAGAGATATTCTTTTACATGTAAAACCAACTCATCCTGAAACTAGATAAAAGAGATTAGTTTGACCCTTTTTATTCGGTGTTTATCTTAATTACTAATTAATACATTATAAATTTAAATTTCTATGTCTAGTATGCTCTAAGCGATGATAGCAGGGGCTATGCCGGAGTTGCGAAGCAGTTTATGAAGACGTCTAACATGGTAGTGCCTGTGATGCCTACTGTTGGATGCATGTTACATAAATTTCATTCAATCCTAACTAACTACTCAAAACATGATTTGGTTCATTTGAAAGAAAACTCGATTTTATTTCACTTAAGTTCGTGAAATGTGCATATGGTGTTTTGAGCGGTTGAAAATTAATGAAATTCATGTGACAGTACATCCACAAGTGGACAACAGACACCACCACGTCAAATACACCAGCATACCCCCAAACACCTAATCCCCCTCTTGTGGGTCCAGACATGGAAATTCAAGGATTTGAAATTTGAAATAAATAAAAAATAATATGGTTGGGTGGAATGTAATTTCACATATATTCGAAGAAGGTTCAAATACATCCAACGAAGAAGATTCGAAGGTACACTCTATATAAGACATCACCTATTCACAAGGTGAGAACGGATGAAAACACTCAGATGCTTACTATCTGAATCGTATTCCAGTTATTCATTCCTTAGCTCTGTGTTCTAGCAGAATCGTTTGTGATAATTAAGTTCATCAACTGACTTAGCCTTCGGAGGTGGACTCCCGACCCCAGCGGTCGGGCCACATCTGACGCTTTGTTTTGCAGGTTATTCTCAGGAGATCTAAGGGCTGAGCAAATTTTGGACGCATCAAGTTCATTTGAAAGAAAATTTGATTTTATTTCACTTAAGTTCGTGAAATGTGCATATGGTGTTTTGAGCGGCTGAAAATTAATGAAATTCACGTGACAGTACATCCACAAGTGGACAACAGACACCACCATACCCCAAACACCTAGTCCCCCTCTTGTGGGTCAAGACATGGAAATTCAAGGATTTGAAATTTTAAATTAATGAAAAATAATATGGTTGGGTGGAATGTAATATTTCAGATAGAGTGGGAAAAGTGGTCCCACGTATCTTTTGTGATATGTGGTTCATTGCAAATTAAAGAGGAATCTTACTCAGATTTAATTTACAGCAAAGTCAACTTTCCTAAAGCCTTTACTATCATTCCAAACATCTTTCATGGCCTTCTTTTATAACTTCAATCGATTCTTGTCGTTTGGTGGTTATTAGGTTGGATTAAACTGGCCGGGTCCTTTCCCTGTGGTCCTCCCTCTCCCAACATCACTTATTATTATTGTCATCCATTTCTCTACTTTTTCAGTGGGGACAGTAAAATTCTTTTGGACTAGACCCATATGTTCCTAACTTTGATTCTTTAATCAAGTGGATGACTCATTCTAGAACTGATCAGTTATAGGATCAATTTGGATCCTCTCTTGGAGGGTTTTCTAATAAGTACTCCATGAATTATAGGACTTAGTATATCATTGAAAGGTTTCTGAATCGGTAATGATCGACACCTTTTAATGAAGAAATTACAGGTTTGGCGTTTCCTATGATAAATGTAATAGTTCGCACAACCTAATGGTTACACGTCAGTAACTCTTTCATAACACGAAAAGACTCAACTAAAACATCAACTTAGCTTGGACCTAAGTGTGAGTAAGAGATCCATTTTTGTTGCCGCTTCTCTCTCTCTCTCTCTCTCTACATTTCTAACTTTTACACCATCGATCAATTGCTCAATCGATAATGATCAACACTTCTTAGGCTCTTTTTTGTATCAATTATCATTCTCAATTATGAGAATTTTTCATTATTTTAAATTGTTTGGAATCTATTATCAGTTTTATTTTTATTTAAAATAATAGAAAAACCTCCAAAATCTATAATAGACTTTTTGTCTATTTTGGATTAAGGTAAGAATTTCATTTTCTTCATTTATACACAAGTTTACTTAAAATTTTATAGTTAAGATGAGGGTAAAATAGTCAATACACATTCTTTTATAAAAGGCATACTTTTTCTTTATTTTTTCACTTTCTTACTATTATTTTCTAACAATTTTTATTTTGACACCAAACTTATTTTTCATTCAATAATTTATTTTCTTGTACTTATTTATTTAAAGCTTGAGAATGAGAATTCATCCAAAAAGAGCCATTTTGGTACATGATCGCCCGGATTCACAAATGGGAGATCTATTCCGTTGGGGGACAATGAAATGAATTCACCTTCTTGTCTAAGTGTGAACTTAGATTTATGGGTTTCCCCCCCCTTTAAATAAGCATTAAACATTGAACCAGGATTCGATACAAGTTTTTCGGATGAACTAGGATTTCATCCAAAGACAGTGCCAACAATTACCCTCAGAGAAATCCAGCCTCAAGTGAACCCGAAAGTCACATGTTTGACACTCCTTGTGATGTATGTAATAATCTCAACTCCTTAATATAAAGCTATCAATTTGCAAAATTAAAATACAAGAATCAACCACATGCAATATTCTAATCCAAGGACTAAGATACATCTAATGGATGACTTTATATTATAATATTACAAATGATTGAATCCTATAACTGATTAGGCACTCATTGGAAGATTTCCTTCAAAGGAAGAATCAAATATGATGCCGGCTGAATTTCCATTTTTCTTCTACTTTTGAATATAAATTAAAGAGCAAATTGCACTGGCATCCCAAAATGGAGGCCTTAAAGCACTAACCACTTTATATTTGAAAAAACAGACACCCCAAAATTGAATTTTCATTAGATACATTAATCCAATTTATCACTGAAAACCGTTAAATCATTGTTTATTTTCTTTCAATTCAAAAAAGATCCCTAAAAAAAAAAAAACATTTTTTGGGGTGCCGGTGGAATTTGCCCAATTTTGAGGTGTTAGTGCAATTTGCTCTAAATTAAATAAGTGGGGATCTTGGATATTTCCAATTTTTCATTACGTGTTTCATCCCTCCCATTTGTGTATGGAATTTTATCAACCTCACAATTAGATAAGATTAAAAAATTTCCTTCCCCCGGTTCACTTGGAATTGTAGTATTAATAAAATGGTGAATACTTACAAAATAAGAAAAAGAGAGTCATGTTTGATCACGTGATTCTTCCATTCAAGTACTTGAATTCTATAACCAAAGACTTCTCTCATTGACTTTATTTTCCCTTCACGAATCTCCACCACTCATAGGAGAGGGACCTATCTTTGAGCATTGATAGAGTGAATCACATGTGTACTTCTTCCTAAGTATGTCATTGAAAAGCGTGAGGAGAATACAATTTTCTTCCTGTACCTTGACTCGCAAGGAACTACAGTATTAATAATTAAGGTGATAAATATTTACAAATAAGAGAAAAGCTTGATGTCTAATCAAGTGACTTTTCTAATCAAGCATGTAAACTATAACTAAACACGGCTCTCATTGAGTTTAGAACCTCTACTCCTCTACCAGCAGAGGTAGAAGAATGTGCTCTCTTTACGGCCCTCTACCACCCATCTAGGAAGGAGGGGGAAGTTTTGAGTACTAATAAGGTGAATCAGAGTGGAGTTCCATCTAAATATATGATGGAGGTCCGATCCTCTGTCCCTTTTACCAGCAGGGGTAGAGAATTGTTGTGCTTCTGCCCCTGTCCCTGCCCCCCTCCCCACGAGTCCGGATCCTCACCCCGTCGGGGAGCACAGACTGTTCCCCGACGGCTTCCCAACCACACAAATACATGGGGCCCACAGGTGAAAATTTGAAGTTTTTTTTTTTTTTTTTTTTTTTCAAAAAGTGTTTTTTACATGTGGGCCCCACGTATTTGTGTGGTTGGGAAGCTGTCGGGGAGCAGTCTGTGCTCTTCCGACTGGGTGAGGATCTGGACTCCTCCCCCTTTCCCTTTCCACCATTCATATAGGAGGGAGGCTCAATTCTAAACACTCATAAGGTGAACTGGAAGTGGAACCTCCCTAAATATGTCATGGAAGAATCATCCCCCTAGAACTCATTATGCTTGATTACAAGATTGCTACTCACTTTCATCACTTCCATAGTCTTGACACAACGACTGGAGTCCATTGGTTGCGGCATTGGCTTTTGGTTCCTCTTCTTGAGTCTTCTCTCTCTCCCTCCTGCTTGTTATCTGTAGGAGGTGTAGAGGCTTCTTCACGACTGATATTGACTGATGAAGGTCTGAAGATAAGTTTCTCATTCTCAGTCGTGCGTTACAGAGCTTCAAGCATCGCATCTACACTCACCTTTGCATGTCTAAGACTTCATTTACAGACTTCAGTTCACTTCACTTCAACAAGGATTTCATTGCGCATCTCCCTTCTCATTTTGTCATTTTCAACTTGCAACTGCCTTCAACCTAATCTGAATTTATGTGGATCTGTTGTCATTGTCAATTCAGCAAGAAAGATAAAGAAATCTAGCAAGAGATGCTGAGACGAAGAAGATGAACGCTGCAACAAGCTGAAGATGGAGTGGAACACCGAAGATAGAGAAGACGAACAGCAGCGATTCCTTCCGCTGTTCCGCACGCCAAGAACAGAGGCTTGGCCGCAATGGTTGAAGGTTCGCTCGAAAAGAAGACTGACAACAGAATTTCTCAGAATCTTACCCAAAAAACAGGATTCACATCCTCTGTAATTCATTTCCACAATCTCGCAATTCCCTCATGGATTGGCCAGTGGCATTTGGATCCAATGGTTATCCAATTTAAACTAAATTTGAATTTTATTTAAACCCACCCATAAATTTGAATTTTATTTAAACTCTTGTTTGTTGGATAACCATTGGATTACCTAAATCCTAACCCAATGAGGGAATTCGGAATTGTGGGAAAGGTTCGGGATGTGGTCCCAAAAAACACATGAAATTCTCAGAAACGTCAATTACCTAATTAACCTTATTTTGTCATTAAAATTACTTCTATACCTCAGATCTTAACCGTCCATTCATCTGAAACAGTATCTTCTTCCTATGGGCCCACACGTTAAAAAGGCATTCCTTCCAAACGTGGGACCCACTACAGATTCCACTGCAACAGTGATGAGCCTGGTGTTTTTAGTGAAAAAACAGAATTAATCAACACACGTGCCCCATTCCATTCCTACTTTCTATCAATTTCAAATCTTTTTTATTATTATAGAAACAAACCGAATAAACCCTAAAACTGGAATTTTCATCAAAAATAAATTTTTAAAAAAATCTGAAAGGTCAATTCAAACTAACTAACCAACCACGTTCGCGCGTCTTTTCTCTTTCTATCTTTACAGGGTTTCATGTCTCATTCCACTTTCTCTCTCCTCAACCGAGAGAAGAAGAGTCCATGACAATGACTCTTCACAAAAGCAAAGAAAAAGCAGCAGAAGAGATCATTTCTGATTCATCATTCATTCATGGGCTTCACTGGTCCTCCACCTGAACCCTTTTTCACCACCACCACCACCACCTTCGAAGCTGCTTCTGCTTCTTCTTCTTCTTCTTCTTCTTCTTCTTCTGCTTTTTCAAGAATCATTTCCCTTCCGACCCAACTGGTCAAAAATCCTTCTCTGAAGAAAGGTGATACACATCACCTGGTCTCCCTAACCTCCACCACCTACGGTTCTCCGTTTCTCCTCGGTCAACCTTCATCCGATCATCATCAGAACAGAATTCTTTCCCTAGATTCAGAAATCCAAGAAAATCCATCTCCCGATTCTTTCATCGACGATTGGGTACTCATGGCCGGCCTTGACGACTTCGAGTTATCGTCCAATCCCAATTCTACCTCCTTTTTTGACAGATCATACTCTGCTCGCCATGATTCCTCATCCTTTAAGAAACCATTTTTCTCTCTTACTGGTTCTTCTAAACCCACCCGGTCGGAAAATTCGAATCCGGATCCTGTCAGGGAAGGGACGGTGAAGAAATTTTGCAGTTCGTTGATGAAGCCGCTGTGGAAGAAGCATGTACAGGAGGAATCGCTTCTTGCTGCTGATATGGATTCTAACGTGCTTTCCAGACGTTCTATGTCGTCTAGGCAATTGGGTTTTAATCAGTCAAAGACGGCAAAGGCACTTGTAGGTACAAGCTCGAGGCTTTCGTCTATGTTCGAAAACCAAATTCGATTACCAGGTACTGAGGATAAGATTGTCGTGTATTTCACCAGTTTACGGGGAATTAGAAGGACTTATGAAGATTGTTCAGCCGTTCGTAATATTTTAAGAGGATTTAGGGTTCCTGTGGATGAGAGAGATACTTCAATGGACGCCACTTACAGGAGAGAGCTGCAGGGTGTTCTGGGAGATATCGCTGTGATTTTGCCCCATGTTTTTATTCGTGGGAGATACATTGGAGGGGCTGAAGAGATTAAGCAGCTTCATGAGGTCGGTGAATTGGCCAAGCTTCTTGAAGGGTTTCCAATTCGGGATCCAAGATATGTCTGTGATAGCTGCGGCAACGCCAGGTTTGTTCCTTGCTCGAATTGTAATGGCAGTCGCAAGGTCTTCGATGAGGACGAAGGACAATCGCATAGGTGCCCAACATGCAACGAAAATGGATTAATCCGGTGCCCTAGTTGCAATTCTTAATGCTTTTTAGCTGTCAACAAACGCATATGTTTGGATATTTCTGGTGAGAATCGTTGCAGAGAAAAATTAACCAAAAAAAAAAAAAGTACTGCTTTTATTGCTGTAAGTGTGTATTTCTAACTATCTGGGGCGATGATCAGAACTCTTCTTGGGTTATGGTTTTCTTTTTCTTTTTTTTCCTCCGATGTAAAATGTTGGCTGACAAGGTACTCTTGTTCATCATCTCTCTGAACCATTCAAAGAAATAAATCTTTTACTGGCTTTGTTAACCATCATATGCAAGTAGATTTGAAGCTTTTGTGTGTATTTGTGATTGGTTATATTCTATCTACTGCAATTTCAATGCGGATAATCTGTACCTTCGTAGAGTGGTTTATCTGCAGCTTTGGAACACTACAAGACCAGTTAAAAAGTTCTATGGTTCTGAACTTGCACTAGACATTTGAATCTCTTGATACGGGAACCTACAGTGTTGAGCTTTCGAACTTTACTTACAGGGGAAGATAAGACAGAATCTTCACAAGATTTTTTTGCTGAAACTTAACCCAACGGCTAAATCAGATTTATGAATACAAAAAACATGTTGTTGTAGACTTGAGTTAGCCGGCCTTATTGACTGAGAGGAACACATTCAATCTCAATCTCTAACACTCCACACTCCACATTTTGCAGCCTGATTGTGATTTCTTGCTTTACCTTCCCATTTACTAGGCTGATTATGCTGTCCTTTACTAACGTATTACGTTTGTTAGCTATCCATTTCCCGAGCTCAACGGTTTCAGTGATGTTCGAGTTCTCATAGGATTTGGCGGCAGTAACCAGGGGTTCGATGTCAAGCTCAATTTCTCCCATGTAATCGTCTGGTGTGAATGTATCCTTGTCGTACACAAACTGCAAATAGAGGAAACTATGAAGTCAACAAAGATGGATGTTTCAAGATAGAAGAGGATGGAGAGGGAGGGAGGAGGTGGAAGAAGAATATGGATTATTAGATATCAAACTAGAAATGTTTCTTTAACAAGTCACCAGAAGATTTTATTGGTTAGCATGTAGTAATCAACAAAAACAAAACAACAAATATTTGGCATATTTTCTAGGGTTTCTAAAAGTATCTTGAGGAAACCATATAAGTGTCAACAACTTAAAGATCTCTTTTATAGGTTATGATATTTAAATTACTTTAGTATCCAAGAACTATGATGATAGAAAGGGTTGAGAAATAATAATGAAATCCAGAGTCCCATTTTCAACAGAGTTCCCTGCATCTCAGCTCTGTGATGAGTTGATAAGAAAAACATCCACAAAGACAAGTTTAAAACCTTAATAAAATCTACTAGCCTTGAAGCATGAAACAAGCTGTTTTTGTTAGTACGCATGCTAGTAGCATTGGCTCATAGTTAGTCTACTTTCAGATCATATCCATATAACCTTCATTTAGACTTGTTCTCTTCCTTAAACATTTTTTGGGAGAAAGAGTTATCATTCCTTTAAGGCAAAGCTTCCTCCTATTTCTCAATGTATAGGAGAAGCCGAATACTAGATTGCTTGAGGACTGCTAGTAAGAGGTACAGTTGGATTCATGGCATGAAGGTAGCTTATTGGGCATTTATTGTACAATATTTGTAGAGGTACTTAGTGAGTCAGTTCGTTAGATTGATTCTGGGATACGTTCAGATGTAGTTTGATAAAAATTTGGAGTCCACCTCCATAACATTTTGTAGAGCAGACCTCCGATAATCATTTTTTGGAAATCCTGACCCCTCTGGAATTTGAGGCATTCTTAGATTGTGAGATAGGATTATCTGATTCCTATTTAAACTATTTGGCATTGGAGATTCAACTACTTCTAAACTTCTCTCTTTAGCTCTTGGATGTTATGATCTCAAAGTCATATTGAAGATGCTCAACCAGTGTTATAGGTGGATGAGACAACTAATAGGTTGTCCTTGGAGGTACTTCCATACAATTGGACATAATAGATACTTGATCTCATTGTCGAATTCTCATTGCAGTGGAGACCCAGGGAGTCAATGAGGCGGTGAATGATATGAATAAACAAAAACACATATTTGGCATGGTACTCCCCTATAAGTTGGGGGTGCTTTTGATGTGAATCAAATTATAGGGTTTAATTATAGAGATGTTGCCCTAGATTTAGGCTCACTCCAGGATTCCTCTTTAATCACTTACGATTTTGAAATTTTAGGGTTTGAGAGGAATTAGGGTTTAAAAGGTTTTGTGGATTCAGGAGATATGGGGTTCCTTTGTGATATGTCTTCGTTACGTTAATGGTTTATGATCAAATATGTCAAAGATATGAAACCCATCCCTAGAGATACAGGATAAATTCCTTAAGATGGAAGCTTGAGTCTATAGGTGTCAAAATGGGTTAAAACTTGATGAGAATGTAAGTAATAGTATAGGGATATGATACCCCGAGTTTTTTTTTTTTTTTTTTTTTTTTGGGGGGGGGGGGGGGCTTGGATGGCTAAATTAAAAGATCATAAGGTTCTTGTTATTGAGATCTTGGGAAGTGCAAAAAATAAAGAAAATAATTATATCTTGAAATTGGACTGTCAGAATGGGGTCAAATTGAGATCTAAGTTCACTAGGGTTTAGGGGATGAGCTTCCTAAAGTTGGGAACAGATCTAATAGTTAGATTGGTGTAGAAATGACCTTAAAATATTTGGACATCTAGAAAAGTCCAAAAAAATCAAGAATATAAAAAAGAAAGGTGTGTTGGAAGGGGGAAGAGGAGAGAAGGCTAGGGATGGGGTTGGGGATGTTGTTTTCTTACTTGGGGATTGAATAAGGCTGCTGGAGTTGTTGAATTGTTGTTGGAATTGAAGAATGATAGCTGAAAGTTATTAGAGCTTGAAGAACAATGCTGGAAATTAAAGAAAATGATCTAATAATTAAGCCGTGGGCTCATGGCCCTCCCAAGAAGACCACGACTTGGATTTCCCTCAAACTCAGACTTGTATTCAACTCAACTTGCAATTACAGAGTTGGAGGCTTTATTTATAGCCTCGAAATAAGAAACAAAATATGACTCAAACTAGAAAACCTAATTAACTTCAAACTGACTTTCTAATTCTAATTAGGACTTTGACTTGACTAACAACTTCTCACATAAACAAAGACTCTATCTGAACTTTATAGAGACCCAAATAGGATTCTATGAGTAGCTATGGAGTTCTAATTTAAAAATAGACTCAAGCTAGGGGATCCCAACACAACTAGGATTCAGGGATTCTGCAATAACTCACAAAATACTAATCCAAATGAGAATAAAAACAGATATAGGGTCTAGACAACAAACTGGACTCAATATGGGACCCAGACCTAGGACAACCCAAAATTGGTAAAATTACCAAAATACCCCTGGGTCGAACAAGGGATCATTGGGTTTGGGGAAGTAACCCTAGGCCAAGTGGAACCCCCCTGTAAACAATTTACATCAGTTTTGTTTCTGTCAATTATCGGTGGCCTGTTAGCCTCTGTTCAGTCTCTAGGAGGTTTGTATCTCACTACTTGGGTTTAAGTGCAAAGCAGTGGTGATTGGCTGAGCAAGGTTTAAACAATTTCAATTCTTTTCACAATTACCACGTAACAGCTTGCAGTGGGATGCAATAAGCTTGAATTCCTTCCTGGGTAAAACAAATAAGAGTCAAGTTTTCATGCAGAAGATGTGCTGCAATTCCAACGAGTTTTTTTGCTTGGTGTAAATGCACTTCTGGCATATAAAAGATAAAAGCTTAAATTTTAAAAACAAAGGATCATTGGGTTTACTACAATGCAGAGGGACATACAGAACTGGATGCACCAGTCAATATCGAATGTATATTAACACTGTTGGTATATGGAACATATAATGCATGCAGAGAAAGTTAGTTTGTATTCCTCAATAATAACTTCCACATTTAGTTAAGACGACTCAAAGAATGCATCTAGATGAGTTATAGGGTCTCGCAAAGCTACAGGTGACTGCTGAGGTATGATGGTGACAAATGGACCAAGATTCATAACCCCCTTTTCTTTTCTTGATTCAGGTGAGAAAGAGACCTAACACTCTTCTGGGGCTTTTCTGTTCTTCAAATTAAAACAACTTCTTGAAGGTTTCAGATTCCTAAGAAGAATCCTCCTCAGTCCTTATGTATGGGAAGACCGTCAGCAAATGGCTCCATGAGTTCATATTCTTAGTTCTAGACATAATCATACCCCCCCCCCTTTTTTTGGGTGTGTGAAAGACATAATCATACCAAACAACTAGGAAGCCAGTGTGCGCCACAAACCTGTAGCTTCATTGAACTAGTGAATCATTTTGCATCAGTTGCTGCCTGGAAGAGTTATATTCTTAGACTCGGATCAATACTCTTTAGTCGTTAATGTCTATCAACCTGGACTTGTGTAACCAGATCCAACAAGCATAGGGTCCCTCAGAACTTGGACCCAAATCAAGGCCCTAGTAGTGCACCAAAGAGCTGGCTGAAATCACAGAAGGGCCATTTGGTCATTTCCCCACCCCTTGGTTACCAAAAGGGTCCAGTTAATTCCAGATGATTTTAGTATCCAACATCTACCTTTTTATTTCAATTGGATTAGTGGTTAGAGTCCTTGTCTGAGTAGGAGTCCTGGTTAGAATCTAATTTTCAAGTATGATTTCTTCTGGAAGTTGGTTGTTTATTTTTGTTTAGGAGTTCTAAAAGACTCCTTCCTAGTTGTTTTATATAAGTTGTTGAGTTGTAAAAGCAATCCCAATCCAAAGTGGATTCATTAGTTTGAGTCCAAGTTTCCTAAGTTGAGTCTTGGTTTGTTTCCTTCAAGTATAAGGCTATATAAACCCATCACCTCATTGTACGCAAATCAGTTGAAGAATTAATAAAATCGGAGACTAGGAGTCATGGGAAGCTAGCCCACGACCTGGGTTTGAGGGATAAGAGCGTTTCCCTCACTGGCTCTTCATCTTCTTCGTGCATGCGGCAGCCATAGAAGGTACATCCAAACCAGAAACCTTGCATCCAGCCCTTCCCCAGTCAAGTAAGTTGAATCCCTACATCAACCCCAACCCATCTAGCCCTCCCCCATCTCCCTACACATTGTGGCACCTTCCCCCTCTTACCGAACCCTAGTTCTAGGTACTCCCAGCCCCTATCCCCGTCATAGCCCCTCTTCCCCTCCCTTGGAACCCCACAGTTAGGTCCCTTCCCTTCCCCAACCCTTCCCTTCATTCCCCTCACTCCCCAGCCCCCTTTCTCTCTTTCTCTTCTTCTTCTTCTTCTTCTTTTCTGCTTGAATCTGGAATTTCCAGAATTCTGCAAATTCCGTTAAAACCTTATGCCCTAGAAGACTAAATCACCCCTATTCCTATACATTCAGCCTTAGGACTAGCATCCCATCCCCTACTCCTACCCTCGACCCCTAGCCTAACCCTAACCCTAGAAACCCTAGAATTCTTAAAAACCCTAAAAATCACAAAGCTCTAGCCTGTAATGATTCTGCAATTACAGTTTGTTGAAACAGAATATTTCCTCTTAATTTTCAGACCTAACCTACCCTAAACATAACCTTAAGCCTCCCCTCTCAATACCCAAGGATTAGAATAACCCTAGCTGCAGGAGTTAAGTGAATTTGAGTAAAGTTTTACTGCCGTTCACTGTTTATTTGACCTGGACAGCAAGTATTCAAACCCCAATTGACCTACTGTGAGTATATTTGAAGAGATTAGTTGCAGGATTACAGGCCTAGAATTGCTGCTGTCCGTTGAGATTTGGCCCGAAACAGCAAGGAATTGAACCCTAGATTGCCTGATTCTTTCTTATAAAAGATCCTACTACTGGCCCTGTAATCCAGTGTTACATTAGGACTTTCTTATGCCATCATTAAAGCAAAAGGTACTTCTCTGGTCTTAAACACCCCCCCCTCTAAAAAGATGAAAAAGAAAAGGTAAATCTGCATGAAACTTGGATATTGAAACTACTAAGCACCTGCTGCATTTCAGCCTCAAACAGAAAGTGAACTAAACATAACCACCACCACCACCCCCCCCCAAAAAAAAAAAAAAGATGGTAAGATCCTTTCTAAATCAGCATTTATAGAAATGATTAAATATCACATTGGAAATTGGGAATGAGGCTTCAGCATATGTTCCTAACAGTTGCTCATTAACACTAAATTTAAGTATTTTAGAAATAAATACAAACTTACCAACTTTAAAGGCGGGATAGGTTCTGGTATTGATAACATTAGCAATTCATTCCAGACTGGGTTCAGGTTGTTCTTTATCACACGTGTTCTCGTTGACTGCAACAAAGTTCGGATAAGTCTTCAATTCTTAACACAGTTGTATCTTCTTCCTAGTACAACATGAGAATATAGACAACCATCAAGAGAAGAGGCTTACTTGCTGTCCCAGAGTGAGGATGACATAGGGATCACTACTCAATACATCCCGAATGGCAAGGTTGGTCCCTCTAATGATGTTGACCTTTATCAATCCAAGGAATTCAACCATACCCGGCTATAAAAAGTAGATTCATAGTAAATGAGAAATATCCAAGGAAACCGGAAATCTAAATTCCAAGTTAGACCCTTTAGAAACAGAGAAGATTAAAGCAGGTTTATAACACGATGACATACATCTGAGTGTCTTTTCTTTGCAAGCTTGTGCTCACTTTCCTTTCTTCTCCAGCTGTGGCGGAATGCATGACCAAGTCCATGACGATGAGTGTGTTGTTTTTCGTAGCTTCTCTTGTCTTTGGATGTGTCAAGACTACTGCCTGAAGAATTAGAGTGACAGTAGGATGAATCCAGACTAGTTGGAAAAACACTCAGATTTGCTGGATAGGAAGAAAAATTGTTGAAGCTCGTTGTTTGTAATGTAGAATAGGTCTCTGGATGCTCATTGGACCTGAAAAATTCTTTCAGCTCATACTTCCTCCTGAATATTCAAGAAAGAAGTCTCTGATTCAGAATGATGCAGGTTTTCCAAATTCAAATGTTTTTTAACGATCAGTTCTCTTGCATTCAGTTAGGAAATTATGGTCTTCACTCACCTAATAAAATCGGACCGCTCCTCTATACTGGAAACTGGTGTTGGCTTTTTGAATGTAGCTGGTTGTAAAGCTTCATATCTCATGTTAGCCACATTGTTTCCACCCATTTCAGCCAAAAAATCAATTTGATCATCTGTCCAATCATCTAGCTTCACTGATAGAACCTGAGGAATAATGCTGAATGCATAAACATGTTCTCTGTATAAAGAAATGATTGTTTCTATGATGTTTTTGTTCCACTAGCCAATAAGGAAAAGTTAAAGGTGTTATGGTGTATCCATGGACGAGCACACCTAGTTATGCCATGTAACCAACTTGTTTTGGCCTGAGACTTGACATGTGAACAGGGAACCTTGGGATCTCCCCGTCCACAAAATGTCAGCCTCATCCGTCCGACTTTCTACATGGAAGAACCACATAATGCAGAGCCTGAGGTGGGTTGCACTGCAGTGAGACAGGATTTGGAGAATAGGAAGGAGGGAGAAGGGGACAATCACATACTCATGCTGACTTCTATGTAAAACTGCAATATTCAATTTTCGTAATCAAAATGCTGAGAATCCTCATGCAGTTACATAATAAATAGAGAATAAGTCCTGTCCCAAAAGTAGAAACCTAACTAGAAGTCTAGAATAGCAACAACTGAAATAAGAAACTAATTAATACAACCCACATTCAAAATTAGAAACAAAGGAAATTAATATAAAGATGAATAAAATATTATTAATATTACTAAACCCAGCCTTTCCAGCCAGAAATCTGGTAAAGGCCCAGTCCTTGGTCTGGGTTTCCAGAGTGGATCAAGTTGGTCCAGTTAGGCCAAGGTTACTGCATCACCACATGCCAATCTACAAAACTCTCTCCGAAAATAAAGGATCATTTTGATGCTAATTTTTTACAAGATTCATCATGGAATAGGAAATTTTTGACTTAAGGACACTCAAATATGTTAAACAAAGCAGTGCTTATATAAAACCATCTTACAAAACAACCTTTAGCTTTGCATTGATCATGTAAAGACTTCAAAAATTATCCATAAGTGGACTTCGAATTTTGTCTCTGTTACAGCCTTCTCATAAAACGACCTTTATTTTTGCATTGATCACACAGTACTCAAGAAACTTCTTTTACACTTACCAAGTTCGTACTCAGAGACAACATAATAAATCCACACCATAACAGGTTTCCATGGCATTACTTACAAGTTACAAGTTACTTCTCTCCCCTTTCTTATGTATGATTTTCTTCTCAAGAAGATTTAGTATGTTTCCTTATGTTTATATGGAGAACTGATATGCTGCCTTCGACCAACCCAAACCCAATTGATTGCCACACCAAGATGAATCGGGTCTAGTTTGAGTCATAGGTCTAGAATAATTTTAGGAATTTATATTGTTTGGAGATGTTGTAAGGCAGTAGTATTAGTAGTTTTATTAACAAGGGTAGAATTGTCAGTTAGGATATTTCATTGTAATACTCCCACACTAGGAATATTTGTTTTCTTCTTTGCAAGTTACTAATATAAATAAAGGCCTGCTATGTCACTTACACAAAAATCAGGATTTCTCAAATCATTCAACATGGTATCAAAACCATAGACCTGATCCTCATATCTAAAAAGTCCAAAAACCAGACCCCGAGCACTGCCACCTCCCTTCCTATCTTCCACCACTCACTCCTCACTAGAACCATCGTCGGTCACTCCTCTCACCTGCATCATTCCTAGGGGTATCGCCTCTCATCTGCGATTCTCCTAGGGGGGTTGCCTCTCACACTTAGCCACCCCTAAACCTAGTCACAGCCCTAGAGCTATCGAATTACAAGTGCGAAAGCTCTAGGGGTGTCGCCACCCTCCTTGCTGCCTTCCCATCCACCAGCGATTACCCAAGAGGCCATCGCTTCCCTCTTGCGAGGCCTCTAGGGTTGCTGCCAGCCTGCCAAACCACCTCACAAGGCCAGCGATAGCCTCTACAGCCATTGCCACCTCTTGCATAAAGGTATCACCACCCTGCCTCAAAGCCCTAAAACCCATTGCCTCTCTTTTCTTCCTGTTTTCCACCGCCTAAAAACCTTTTTTTTTTTTTCCCTTCACCTACAGCTTTTCTCCCTTAGTGGTGAACAATCTTTTTCTCCTACCAAGGGATCCTTTTTTCCTATTGACGTTGCAATCTAATTTTTTGATCCATTTTTCTGTTTGATTCCGTGTGATGACTTCCAATTCAGAAACCTCTACCTCTTCTAATACATCTAGAATGAAGGACACTCCAGTTTCTTCTATTTCAAGAAATCATGATTTCTCCGCATTTTGGATGACCACTATTGAACTCAATGGGACCAGCTACCTCCGATAGTCTTGATCTATTTCTCTTGCGGGTGGTGCTCATGGTTTTACAGACCATGTTTTCAGGTTGTCTGTCAAGCTAGCCTCTCATGGTACAACACAAGATATGTGGGAGATTGATGAATGCTTGGTTAGTTGGTTATGGGATTTCTTCTCAATTCCATCAAACCAAGCATTGCAAAAAGTTTATCTTCTTCTTCCTGATGCTGCCACGATCTGGAAAGTTGCCAAGGAGACTGATAAGACCCTTATAATACCTTGGAAAGTTAATACAAAGTTGCAAGAATTAACAAGATAAACTCTGTTTCTATGGTGCCAGTCACCCCCACACCTCACATGGGTGTCCCTCAGCCTACGGGGACCTAAGAAAACTCTCATAAAATAGTTGATAAGACCCTTATAATACCTTGGAAAATTAATACAAAATTGCAAGAATTAACAAGATAGACTATGGTTTCTATGGTGCCACTCACCCCCACACCTCACATGGGTGTCCCTTAGCCTACGGGGACCTAAGAAAACTCTCATAAAATATTCGATACCCTCCCCACTCACTTGTCCCTCTATTTATAATCCTCAACTAACCCTAACTTTCTCTCTCTCTCCTCCACCTGGCCTCATCCTAGGGTCCTAACACTACCGGCCCCTTGAAAATCACCTTGTCCTCAAGGTGATGGAAATTTTAGTACATGCATGCTTGCCACACAACGCCAACTCAGTATTTTTAAGAATAAACCTCCATGGAATCCAATTGATGTAGTGACCACGAAGTCCAGGCAAGTATGAAGGAAAGCCCCAAAATCTTCAGCTGATGGGCAAAACATGAGCATCCATATACAACACAACACCTGTTGCACTGAGTTTCACATTAAAATAGGAATCGAGGATTTTCAGCAGACGAGGTGATGTGATCACCCCTTTTTTTTTTTTTTTTTTTGGGTTCGAAATCAAAGTTCCACACAACCGCTGCAAGTAATGCTCGATTTCCACTTAAGGCAAGCCCAGAACCAAATTCAATAATCAGAAGTTGGCAAAAGGAATTGCAGAAGACCTTATTTTCGCTGAATCGATCAACTATGTCTGCAGTACAGAGAATGACCCCCACCAAGGCTCACAGCTGCATTGTGTCGGTGGCTGAAATCCACTCGATTGATGCTGCAATGGGTCACGCCTCTGCGCTTGTCATCGGAGTAGGAAGAAATCAAAGTGGTAGCACCCCATCGTGGCCTTCTTCGGCAGATGCTCCTTGTCGTTCATAGTGGTTTGGAGTCTCGCTGCTCAATTGTGGGGTTGGAGGTTGAAGAAGGCTGAACAGTAACCTTCCGGAAACACCTCTGGCCCTTAGGTATTGCATTCAACTTGTTTAATTTTTGAGCCAAGCCTAGGCTGGGCCAATTAATCCACTGGAGAGCCCATCTGCGAGCCTCACTTTCATGACTCAGATCCAATGCCTTCAAATTTTGGGCTTTAGTTGGATCTTTTAAAGCCCACTCCAACATCTTAATATATTGGAACAAAGTCTCCAACCAGCCCAAGGACCTCATGTATAACCCACATGTGGAACAGAACCGCTAGTCCACCCAGACCCAATTTTGAACCCATACCCAATTTTAAACCATTTCGTCCCAAACAAGAGCTACAATCAAAACCCTCATCTTCTACTCTTCTTCTTCTTTTTGTTTTTGCCGCCAATAGTAATTCGTCCGCCGCTCGAACTATGGAAAATCCCAGTGTGTATCGCACAAGGCTTCCGTCACACCCCTTAGATTTCCTCAAAAAATCTAATAAGATATCCAAATATCGCAGCCATATCGCACAAGGCTTCCACCGTCATTCAATTGGGAACCTGACGACCCCTTTGACTGCCGCTTCCTCTCGCAGCCAAGGAGGTTTCGCCGGAGCTCACGCCATCCCTCCCATTCTATCGATTTTACCTTCTTCCTCTACATCATGCCTCACTTCAGCATTTCTTTTAAGAACTCGATATTTAATCATTGCAAGATCGTGCTTCAGTAACCTTCTCTCCTCTGAATCCGCTGCAATATTTCCTCCACCTAAAGCTTTATTCTCTGCAATGCCTGCTGGGATCCTAGCCACACCAAATCCTACGACCAATCTTTTTTGTTCTACGACCTCTTCTGGTATTAGAATTTCAATGTTGCGCTCGATTGTCTTCCCATCTCCAAAGTCTAGTTGCAAAGCATCCTTGAAGCTTGTCCAAGTAAATTCCATCCAGTTCTTGCAATAGATCCAATCGAGTGCCTCTTCTTCCAAATGTTGGATCGCCACCCCCAGCCACTTCTCTTCCTCGATCTGGTTCTCCCAACAGAACAGAAGGACTTCTAGAATCCATCTCTGAACTTCTCCTTCACCATAAAAAGAAAGCAGTGCCATCACCTCCCTGGATCGT
Organism: Hakea prostrata; assembly: GCF_041222555.1. Lineage (NCBI taxonomy): Eukaryota > Viridiplantae > Streptophyta > Magnoliopsida > Proteales > Proteaceae > Hakea > Hakea prostrata. The sequence goes on along the minus strand of NC_142601.1, from coordinate 45,799,161 downwards.
GAATGCTCTGATGCCAATTGATAAGACCCTTATAATACCTTGGAAAATTAATACAAAGTCGCAAGAATTAACAAGATAGACTCTGGTTTCTATGGTGCCAATCACCCCCACACCTCACATGGGTGTCCCTCAGCCTACGGGGACCTAAGAAAACTCTCATAAAATATTCAATACCCTCCCCACTCACTTGTCCCTCTATTTATAACCCTCAACTAACCCTAATTTTCTCTCTCTCTCTCTCTCTCCACCTAGCCTCATCCTAGGGTCCTAACAGAGACTTATTCAAAAATGGGCAATGATGCACAATGCTCCAAGAACCGCAAAAAAATTATCAATTGCAACAAAAGGAAATCACTCTATCCCAGTATCACAATACTTTTCATAGATACTATCAAACCCTTGATTTCTATGGGTGTTTTACTCCAACCTCTGTTGCTAATGTTACTACTTGTCAGAAGTGGGAATATAAACTTTGAGTGCATGATTTCCTGATAGGCCTCAATATTGAGTATGACCAGATAAGGACTCAGATCCTCTTATGGGAACTTTTTCTATCGCTGGAGCAAGCTTATACTATGAGCATAGCCACAGGATAGCAATGGTGCACGATTAAATTTCAGTCAAATCTGCATTGGTGGTTGGTACAGGTGACTCTTCTCATACACTAGTTAAACATGAGTATTGCGGTTAAGAGCATCATACCAAAGACAAGTGTTGGAAGTTGCATGGTCGTCCAGCCAATTCCCGTGGAGGAAGGAATGCCAATTAGGGAGGAAATCAATCATCTGCCTATTAAGCCAATTTTGATGCATCCAAGTATTCCAACACTTCTCTCCTTTGACGAGCTCCAGCACCTTTGCCAATTAATGGCCAAGCTTAATGTATCCTCTTTTGCGCCAACTCCCAGTGCTTGTATTGCTTCTACCTTAGTTCCCCCTTCAGATACACAGTCCACCATAGATATCTTCGGTTGTTACAATGTCAATTTGACCTATCCCTCCTGGATAATTGACTATAGGGCAGCCGACCATATAACTGGCTCTTTGTGTTTACATATTCCTTTGTTCTCTTAACCCATTATGTTAGAACTATTGAGGGGTCTCTTTCTCCTATCTCTGGAAAGGGATCCATTATCCGTTCTCCTTCCCTAAAGTTATCTTTTGTTTTAGATGTTCTTAAATTTTCTACTAATGTTTTGTCAAATAGTAGCCTCACTTGTGATATGAAAACTGCAAAATAATTTTTTTCCTTCTTACTTGTGTGCTTTAGAACCTAGAAACAAGGCGTACAATTGGCAGTGGTAAACAGTAAAGGGGACTCTATCCACTGGACGGGTCTCCATCAGCTTTTTCTTGGCCTCCAATTCCACTTCTCCTACTCTCTTCACTCTGTTGCAGTGGCATTGTCCTTTAGGCCATATTCCCTTTCCCACGTTATCTAAGCTTTTTCCTAATTTGGTTAAGCTTTCTAATTTGAACGATTTTCATTGTGATGCTTGCACGTTCTCTTATGTTTACCATGAATGTGATTCATCAATTTTGGGGGGATGCCATCCTTACTACAGCCTATCTCATTAATTGAATGCCATCCCGAGTGTTGCAACAATATTGTCCCCGCTAAAGCTCTTTTTAAGATAACAGCCTTTACTATATCCCCTAAGGTCTTCAAATGTGTGGCCTTTATCCACGTGGGTTATGGTGTATTTTCCTTGGTTATCCTGCTAGCCAGAAGACTTAAGTGTTGTCATCCTACTTCTCGGCGTATATTTGTTGCTATGGATGTTGTGTTCAAGAAACAAATTCATTTTTTGCCCCTACACCACTTTAGGGGGAGAGTACTAGTGAAGAGGTTCCGGTCCTTGTTCCTCCTTTAGATATTTCTCTTGAGATTCCTGCTGATGTTCGTCCCTTAGAGGATGGAGAGACCACACAGGAACAACTGATGGATTCAAATAATGATGTGCAAAGGGAGCAACAACCGCAGGAGACTTATTAATGGCAATCCATGAGAAAAGATGCCCCTTTTGTACTAAGCTAGTTGGAAGCTTTTGCTCCTAGTCCTGAGGGTAACTATTTCTGGTGAGTTTATTTCTGAATAATCTCTTAATCCCTCTTTATACTTACTAATTGCACTAAGAGAGCAACCACGTTCATGCACCAAACACCCTATCTCAACTTTGTTTCAAAACAATCCCTATTCACAAAATTTCAAAGCTTTGTTTCCTCTTAGTCCTCTACTTTATGTTCCTAATATATGGCAGGAAGCATTGTCTTACCCAAACTGGAAGGAAGCAATGGATGAGGAAATGAGAGTTCTGGAAAAAGTTGAACATGAGAACTAGTGTCTTTGCCCACAGGAAAGTAGATTGTTAGGTGCAAATGGTATTCGTCATCAAACACAAGGCAGATGGAACTGTGGAGAGATACAAGGCAAGATTGGTAGCCAAAGGTTTCACTTAGACCTACGGGATAGATTATCAGGAAGCATTTGCCCCAATTGCCAAGATTAATATGGTTCGGGTTGTTCTTTCGTGTGCGGTGAATAAGGGATGGAGCTTGCAGCAATTAGATGTGAAGAATGCTTTCCTCCACGGAGAAATACAAAAAGAGGTAAACATGGATGTACCACCGGGATATGCTACCACTGAGAGCCATGGGAAAGTGTGCAAGTTAAAGAGAGCTTTCTATGGTCTAAAGCAATCTCCAAGGGCTTGGTTTGGAAAATTTCATAAGGCCATGATTTCAGTTGGCCACAAACAAAGTAATGCAAATCATACCTTTTCCATCAAGAAAGAGATTCCCATATGACTATACTACTAGTGTATGTGGATGACATTATTATCAAAGGCAGCAATGATAATGGGATTTCAGCCTTAAAGACCTAACCATATTTGACCAGTGGTGTACTGGTGTTTCTCTCTCTCAAAGAAAATATACTATGGATTTGTTGGTTGCAACTAGAACGTTAGGGTGTAAGCCAGTTGAGACTCCTATTAAGCTATAAATGAAGGCAAAGGAAGGAGAACCGCTTGATAAGACGAGCTATCAGAAGTTGGTAGGGAAATTAATCTACCTGTCTTACATCAGACCCAAATATTATATTTGTTGTCAGTCTTGTTAGCCAGTATATGCATAATACCCATTCCTCACACCTGGATGCAGTTTACCAAATTTTGAGGTACTTAAAGGGTACTCTAGGAAAAGGAATTCTAATTTTTGCTCATGAACACTTAAAGATCGAGGCATACATAGATGCAGATTAGGCACGGTGTCATGATGATAGAAGATCTACCTCTGATTACTAATGTAGAAGGCAACTTGGTAACTTGGAGGAGCAAAAAGTAGGTAGTGGTTGCAAGGTCAAGTGTTGAAGCCAAATTTAGAGCAATGGCACAAGGGATTTGCATAGTGTCATGGTTACAAGGGTTGCTTCAAGAGCTTGGATTATCAGAGACACCTATACAGCTGTACTCAAATAGTAAATCAGCAATTAGTATGACTCACAATCCAATATAGTATAACAGGACCAAGCATGTGGAGATCAACAGCAGTTCATCAAGGAGAAGATTGAGTCTGGACTGATCCGTGTCACCTTTATTACCTGTAACAATCAAAGGGCTGACATTCTTTGAGTACCAAAGTCTTTAGTAGTATCATTGGCAAGTTGGGCATGATAAATATCTATGCACTAACTTGAGGGGGAGTGTTGTAAGGTAGTAGAATTAGTAGTTTTATTACTAATGGTAAAATTGTCTGTTAGGATATTTCATTGTAATAATCCCACATGAGGTATATATCCGTTTCTTTCTTTGCAAGTTACTAATATAAATAATGGCCTACTACATCACTCAAACATATGTCAGTGATTTCTCAAATCATTCAAAAGGAGAAATAATGTCTGGATTGTCTTCTATGTGATCTATCTTTCTTTTGTTCTAGAGGTTAGTTGCGTAGGATATTAAGTTTCTAATTCGTTTAGTTTCCTTAGTTGAATAGTTGTCCTAGTTAGAGGGTTAGTCTTCTTTTAGGAGTCGTTCAATTTTCTTTATAAATGATGTAAAACCCCCTCATTAGACAGATGAACAGAACGAGATGAGTTTATGTTTGAGAGCCTGTATGGCTGTAATTGTGTGCTTGGCACCTTCTTTGCACCCCTCGCCACCTTCTTCTCCTCCACCACCACCTTGATTTGGTGAGTTTTCCTTCCACCCAAACTGGCTCATGGTCAATAACTAAAACAGCAACCAACTGCAGACTAAGTTGATTTAGATTTTACTTATATCAGATGGAGTTCCAGCATGCCTGCATCCAGAACACATTCATGCACTTTCTTAATAATTTACATCATGACAGATTTCACTGATGTGTCCACATAATTACATTTCTCCAGAATTATAACTTTGTACCATTCTGATATCTCCATGTATCATTATTCCATAGGTTTAAGAAATGTTGGGAAAATCTAAGAAGTGAACTCAAATCCAATATATGATGGGGTTGCCCAATATGGTAATCGAGTTGATCAGAAAGAAGGATATATGGCTCTTCCAGATTTGTCACTTTGGGAATAGAAACACTTGAAAAAACAATTAAATATAAGGGGTCACATTTGGAGTGTCATATGATTGAGACAGGACACCAGAACTAACAAATAACTAAAAGGGGTTCCCAATCTAGCCTGCCTTCCATTCGAGTGAAAAATGGCAGACATGATAGAAATGAATTCCTAATAAAAGGGATGCCGTGGACATTCAGGAGCCCAAACCACAAAATCAAGAAGCATGGAAAATATAACCCTATGAATTGACTTCAGAATTGAGCAGATAATTGCTATCAGATCTATATCAAGTGTCATAGACATCCCAACAATGTAAAATAAATGTCCCCGACAAATATATTACAGATAACCTAGGCATATTCAAGGGATCATCAACTGAGATGTGTTCTTTTGTGAATATCCACTTAATTCAGGTTTGATATAAAATCAACTTTGGCAAATCCTATTTCCATGATCAGGATCATAATATTCCTGTAAGTTGGGGGAAAAAGTAATGACTTAAGTTAATAGGTTTGATATAATATCCTCTCTCTCACACACAAACACTCTATTACACAAGGTCTTGTATCATGTTAACAGAACGCCAAAAAGTAGCTCATGTGTGCTATGCTATGCACCTGCTTTCAAACCAACTATTATGGAAGTAGACAGACAACCAAATTTACTACATAATTAACGCATGAAAAGTTTCAATAATACCTTTGATATGTGTACTCCCAGGCTTCTATGAACACCAGAACATTTGATACATATAAATACTCCAAGATTGATGGACCTGATATCCACCACTTTAGTTAGAAAATGTAGTGGCACAAGTGAAGCATTTCATATGAAGAGATTGTGAAACTAGTCCTTTGATTAAAGGCAATTAGTAGTCTTTTGTAACAGAGTACAGATGGGAGTCTTTACTTGTGTAACTTAGTTGATCCTTACTCATGTTGCACGATTAGTTAAAGAATCAAGGAATGAATTATTCAGATGCTCTATCAATAGCCAAAGTTATGAAGCTGTTGCAAGGGGTTTCCTAATTGGAGTAGGACTCTTCTTTAGAACACCTATTCTAATTATATTTTTGTTCCTTTATTTATTTTCCACCTTATTTATTTAGTCCTATTTCAATTCTAGATTGGTTTTCTATTCGTTCTTGTATTGATATTTTTTTCCTACTGAATGTTGGACTCACTTAAATTGTAAACTATAAATTCCCCATTGGGCACTATTAATAAACTTAACTTTCTCAGAGAAATTATCTCTCAATCTATGACATGGTGTTGTAAGACAGAATCAAGTGAGATTGTGATCTAGTGGGTTAGTAGATTTATTTTCTAGATTTACTTCCTGTTTTTGTGTTTTCCTTATTGAGGGTAGATTTACTAGGATCTTTAGGATCCCTAATTCTTCTCATAAGATTCCCACATTGGGAAGATCTGTTTTATTTTGTATTGGGTAAGTTATGAGTCTAAATAAAGCTCCTGCTATGTCCTTCAAACACATGCCAGGATTTCTCCAACTCTTCCAACATAGTATTAGAGCCAACTCTAATCCATTAGTAAGCACCATCACCACCGCCGCTTCTTTCTCATCTTGTGTCTCAATTGCAGAGCACCACCACACTGTTCTAAACACACGCGCACACGAAAGCCCCATTGCATTAACCATCGTCACCTTCTTCTCTGCTAGCAGCACTCATCTGCAGCCATGACCACCTCTCCATTGCTGTGACATCTGCAGACATTGCCACCTTCTTCTCTGTCTCCGTGACCTATTTCTCCATCACTGTGACCTGCAACTCACCAAAAACCCATAGTTGTGATCTGCAACTCACCAGAACCCATCATCATGACCTACAACTCACCAAAACCAATCGTCGTGACTTACAACTCACCAAAACCCATCATCATGACCTGCAAATCACCAGAAACCATCACACGACCACCATCAAACCCAGCCACCCCTCCACCACCATCGCAAGGCCCATCAAACTTTTTCTCTTCCTTTTTCTCATCGCACATATCGCTTGCAACGAACCAACCTGCTCAATCCATCGCCTCATCTTCTTCTCCTTTTTCTCATCAACTCAACCTGCAACATGTTCCAAAACCATCAAACCCAACTAGAACCCAAGTAGACCTCTCCCTCTTCATTTGATAGGGTCTAGAGGCATCCAATCACTTGTACAACACTCCAAGGTCCATCGCCCCATGCATCCTGTGTCTTGAAAAAAACATTGTTCCAATGCTTTTTTTTTTATAACTCATTTTTGGTAGCGAGTAATTTTTTTCCCACTAAAAGTTTCTTTTGTTAATTTGTGACCTATTTCTTGTCCTACATGGCCGATACAATCTCCTCCGCCTTTTCAAGTGCATCTGGTATGTAGGATCCTCTTGTTTCTCTATTTCACGTTGTCGTGATTTTTCTTCCTTTCAGATGACCACTATTAAGCTTAATGGGACCAATTATCTTTGTTGGTCTCGTTTAGTTTCTCTTGAGGTTGGGGCTCACGGTTTGACAGGCCATTTTCATGGAACCTCTATCAAGCCTTCTTCTCTTGGTGTGACTCAAAATAAGTGGGAGATAGATGAATGCTTGGTTATGGGCTTTCTACTTAATTCCATTGAATCAAGTATTGTAGAGAGTTACCTCCTTCTTTTGGATGCTGCTACAGCCTACAATATGGAAGGCTGCCAAAGACATTTATTCCAAGGCTAAGAATGATGCAGTGTGAGATCAAACAGAAAAATTCATCATTTGCAACAAAAAGAGCTTAACCTGGCTCAATACTCCAACACTCTTTGAGACCCTTGACTTCTAAGGCTGTTTTACTCCATTATGTGCTGCAGATGTTACTACCTATCAAAAGCCACCTAGAGACACTCCCCCACCCTTTGCAGCCTTCAAGAAACCCTCCCCCACCCCTGCAATACCCTTAAAACCCCTCCCCCACGTCCCCTGACCCTTGCAGCACCCCTCTTCTCATTTCTTGGATCCGGCCCCCTCCCTTTGCCCCTTCTCTCTTACAGCAGGTCTGAAAACAGAAAAAAGAGAAGAAAGAAAAGAAGAAGAAGAAGAAGAGAAGAAAAGAATCAATCAAGACTGCCCAAGAATCATTCAAGAATCCAAGAAACCTTCCCATCTCTTTATCGATCCCTTTTTCATCATCCCTAAACTCAGGAAATCAGTAACACATCTTATACCTTTTTGTTACATCCCATAGGGATTTGATGAAACCCTAACATCTCACAAACACTACCCATACCAATCCTAGTTGACCCAGTAGGATCTTTGTTATCCTAAAATCAACCCACCAGATTTTTTGTTAACCCTAATTTTACCCAAACCCAAGTTTAACAATATTATCCATCCCGTTTAAATTTATTTCAACCCTAGGTTTGGACATCCAACTGCTAGTTCAACAAGAACGATCATAGGCTAACCCTAAATTCTAGGGAAATATTCCAATAAACCCTCACCCAAGAATTGGGTTGCATCAGATATGCATAGTAATCATATGTCTGTCGTCTTCCAGATTTTTCATTATCTAAATTCAGCTCCAGGCAAAGGTGTTCTCTTACTCCCAATTGATCATCTTCAAGCTGAAGCTTACACTGATGTAGACTAGGGAGGTTCACAATGATTAGAAATCCGCCTCAAAGTACTGTACTTTTGTTGGTGAAAATCTGATTACTTGGTGAAGCAAGAAGTAAAATGTTGTTGCAAGATCTAGTGCTGAAGTAGAGTTTTGAGCTACAGCTCTTGTGAATTATTATGGTTACGTGTTCTACTACAATATCCGGTTGTGCTGGCGCCTCTTCCCATGATGCTCTGTTGTGACAACAAAGCTACTATAAGCATTGTCCATAATCCAATACAACATGACAGGACAAAGCATGTGGATAATTGACAAACATTTTATAAAAGAGAAATTGAAAAGTGGCATAATCAAAAAGCCATTTATGTAGTCTAGTAGATGACTTTACTAAAGGTACACCAAGACAGATGTTTCATCCTTTTTTGACCAAGTTGGGCATGTTTGATATCTATGCCCCAACTTAAGCAAGAGTGTCGCCAGAGGTTTCCTAGTTGGAGTAGGACTCTTTAAAACTCTCCTAGTCTAATTATTTTTCTGTTCCTTTATTAATTTTCTACCTTAAATATTTCCTGTTTCAATACTAGATTGATTTTTTATGCCTCCTACTTATATTTCTTTTCCTACTCAATATAGGACTTTTCTACTCGACGTAGAACTTGCTCAAATTGTAAAGTATAAATTCTCCATTGGGGACTATCAATAAACTTAACTTTCTCAGAGCAATTATCTTTAAATCTATGACTGAAGTGAAAATAAAACTTTGGACATGCAAATTCTGGCATGATTACTTTAAAAAAAGCACCAACTATATTTTGAAACTGCTTGACCATATAAATATTTGAATACCTATGCGAAGTCCATATATATAGGTGGAGATTTGTACATTTTTTTTTCTTCCTTATTTTCTTTATTTGGGTATGGCAAATGATTCCAGACATTGGTGAATGGTGACGCTGTCCAATGGTAACTTTAGGGCCACTATGTGTTGCTGACACTATCTAATTTGTCTTTGACATCCTGTTGTGCTCGCACTTAATTAAGCATCTTTTCTTGCACAAAGATTCAGCAATATTATTGCATTGTAAAGAATATTGAAATCATGCTATGAAATATGTAACTGAACTTGATTTTCCTCCCAAAGGTTAACAGCAATTCGATCAATATAAATAGCCAGGGCAAATTGCTGCTGAAGTATGCAAAGTTAGATACGTACACCCATTTGGGATCCGGAGAACCACAATCAGCACAAAACTTATTTCCTGATTGATTCAACAGAGATTCCAGTCTAAACACTGAACCTGTTTAATTAGAAAAAAGAGAAGAGAGGTTAGGTTATAGTTATAGTTGAAGCAAATGATGAGAAGATGTATATTACTGCTTAAATATGTATCCATACACCTCCTGTTAATGACTTGAAATTAGTATACAGTGTGTTATAGGCTCCTTTGACTACTGCCTGGAAATATATGACAATGACAACAAACTAAATCAAGAAATATCTGAAGGCGTTAAAACAGGGTCTTTCAGAAAATGAAGGGCATAATGACTGCTGGCATTATCTAGGTATTCCAGTGATTCCATATTCCAGACTTCCAGTTTCTATTTAAAAGAAAAGTAATTTGTGTTTCAGAATGAAGCATCTGCTCAGCAAGTCACTGTAAACATTGAATTCAAGCATTCAAATTTGCAGGGAATGAGGAAAACAAAGCCTATAAACTGTCAAACTGACGCCACCAAAAATAATCATGGAATTCCAAGCCAACTTTAAACTTTCACTGAATGGCGTATTTTGTACAATACTAATAAGAATTTAATGTTCCCATAAAGTTCTTATAGGTATTAGTCTGAATGTAAAATTCCAATACAGAGATTTTCTCATAAAGCCAGATCAATGACTTAATTGGGTAGTTGGAAGGAATGAAAACTGTTGAAGATGTAAGCTGACAAGACGCATAGAATAGGTACATCTAATTAAAGTCCAGTTCTGTAGGATTGATATGGTGCAGATTTCTCTGGCATTAATTAGGCAGTTGAAAAAGCCTGAGAGGCATATATATCAGAGTATCAAGTGCTCAAAAGAGCAAAGGTAATTTATTTAATTAATGGACTTGAATCAGGTTGTGCCCGTTCAATAGGAATTTGGAACCCATCGTGTGAATCATGTGAACTCTATCATAGATAAGACAAAGGACAAGAAAGATGTATTTCATTCAGATGCTGGGCATGGGGTACTGAGTAAGTCACAACAACAGATTTGCAATTTGTTTTCCTATATCTCTGGCTTTTGACCATATAGCTAAGTTTTTAAACTTGGTTGCCAGAATACCCGAAAAAGTGCCATATATCCAACTAATGAACCTAAGGAGGGCTCCTCAAACAGCCAAAAACAAATCAAATATCCATGCAAACAGTTGCTAGCATCAATTCATCCTTTCTGTATTACCCTCATGACAGTGACATCACACGTCCACCCATTAATACCAGAGACAAAGATGATGGAACCTTTCAGCTTGGTTCAGTGAGGCATACGAAGATATTTATTAGAAAGGATCATCTGGACTCTTAGGACTGTGGTCCACACCACATCTTTTTCTTTTTGTTACATCGGTATTAGTACTTATTGGGTATATTTATTTTAAGGGTAATCCAGCAAGTTACATTTTTTCATATTTTGGGTATTATGGGATTTTATTCAGTTGGGTTTTTTTTTTCCTTTTATTTGTACGGTTACTTTAGGAAGGCTTTTCCTTTATGTTACTAACCAACACGGTTTGAGATCTTGGCGATCTCGTTTTTCTAAGAAGGCGAAACTATATCTCTTACGAGATCTTAGAGTTCTCACAAGTCGCTTTAGATCTCGCAAGATCTCAACTTCTCGCCACAATATCTCGGTTGAACTGAGATCTGGTCCAACCACATCCAATCAGAACCCTTATCTTGAACGAGAGAGAGGGGTCATTTCTCGACCTCTCTCGCCAAATCTCACCTAAACTCTCAATTTTCGCCAAATTTCTTGCAGATTTCAGCCGGATCTTTAGGTGCAACTATTCTTAGCACATCTACAACACCAAAGGAAGATCAATAAAACCCATTTCAAGTAGATCTTAAACCACGGTGAGATTTTTCCCCAAATTTTGATTTTCTTAAATATCATGTTCTAGAATAGGTGTTTGAGTGTAGATTAAATATACGTTGAAGTATTGAACTACTTACTTTAATCTACACTTTCATGGGGGGATGAAAATTAATTTTCTGTTATTAATTTAATTTGAATTTTTGTATTTAAAAAATATAATTTCAAAGAAATTAAAATTTAAAAAATATTGAAAAATACTTAGGTTATGATGTGATTCTAGTATATGCTAGATTCCATTGGAAGGGCTACAACCTCATGGAGTCAAATTTTTTATTTTTCATGCTTGAATCCATTTTTTTTAATTTCAGATTTAATTATTAAATAATATAATTACAAAAGAAATAAGTTTTTAATGAGAAAAAAAATTTCAATGATGCTTATGTTAGCAGTTTATCATAAAAATATAAAGATGTCAATATGAACATATTATGAATGTTCTTAGAACAAAGTGTGTTTTTTGTTTTATAAATTATTTTTACATGTTTTTAATTATAAATAAAATATTCTATTGATGTGTGGGAATGTGTATGTATGTTGTGTAATGCGTTTCAGATTAAATGGCAAGTAATGGGAGTTGCACTGGCACTGGCAGTGGGGTTAGGGCACAAGACATTGCTTGGCAACATGGGAAGGCATTGACTGCTGAAAAGAAGAAAACAAACACAAGTATTGACTTAAGACTTTGAATTTTAGTGGTGCAACCAGATTGAAGCAAGACTTGGCAGGAGGATGCAAAGATGTTGCCAAGTTTGCTAAGGTTCCCTATGAATTGCAGCAAGCCTAAAAGGAGGGAGACTAAAAAAGGCAGAGATGATACAAAAGCAAAAAGGAGTTTGAGGATATAGTCTTATAGAGGCTTTATGCTAACGTTGATAAGGAGCCGGACGATGATGAGGAGATGAGGACGACTTTGGATGTCGAGTCACATGCTGAGTGGAGACAAATGAGGGTTGCAATGGAAGCTAGCAGGTAGTCCTTCCATTTTGATAATGTGAGGCAATATGAGCAGGCTCAAAGAGCATGTGGATCTGGGTTAACTATGCCACATAAACATAGTTTTCAAGGAGGTGAGTGGAGGAGGAAGGCTAGACATGGGCAAGAGCAAACTTACACTTACAGTAGGGATCCCACATATGACTAAGATCTCTCCCTCTTCAGGCATCAGGACACCTACCAAAGAATCATCCCTCAAATGTTTGGTGGAGGTAGAGAGGGTAGTAAGGAGAAGCAGGCTAGGGGGGCAATCAGCAATTACATTGCTCTACAACAACATTGCAGCTAATGTAGCCAGCACTCCATATAACCAAGGGATGATTAATGCAGTAGCTAAGGCAGGTATAGGGGTTAAAGGCCCAACCCCGTGGGGTTTGATGCATAAATACTTGCTAAAGGTAAAAGGAGGAGGTGGAGGACTACATTAATACATTATGGGCACGATGGAAGACATATGGTGTCACTGTGATGGTTGATGGATGAACCCGTTGTACTACACAGTCCATCATTAATTTCGTGGTGAATTGTAATGGAAAGACAATGTTTCTGAAGTTTGTGATGCCTCAGTCTGACTACCTCTACAAGCTTCTAAGAAAGGTGGTCCTTGAGGTAGGGGCAACGTTATCCCATCTATCATGAATAACGGTGCTAACTTCAAGAAGGCTGGGGAAATCTTGATGAATAAGAAGAGCAACAGGATTCATCTCTTCTGGACCATGTGCAGCACACTCTATTAACCTCATGTTAAAGGACTTGAGGAAGAGGAAGTCGATCGGTGTGTGGTTGCGAGGGCAAAAAAGGTTAGTAATTTTATACATAACCATGGCCATGTCTTAAAGATGATGAGGCAACAGTGTAATTGTGATCTATTGAGACTTGGATCAACTAGATTTGCCACCAACTATGTGGCTTTGAAAAGTTTTTAAAAGAAAGTAGTGGGTCTTTAGCACATGTTTGCGAGCGACGAGTGGTTTAGTTGGCATGGATGTAACTCACTTGAAGGAAGAGAAGCCCAAGAAACTATTGTTGATGGTTCATTCTAGAGGGAGCCTAATAGGCCAGTGGGAATTTTAAAGCCAATTGTGTTTGTTTTGAGGATGATGGATGTGGAGAAGAAGCCCACATTGCCCCATATGTATACTGCCCTCAAGCAGATGAAGGAATTGATCAGAGTTGGTGCCCCTAAATCCTACAAAACTTACTCAAGGATCATTGATGACAAATGGGAGAAGCACTTGATGCATCCTATGCACTTGGCTGGTGTGTCACTTTAACTTTATGTTGTATAATTTAGATATTGTTGATTACACTTTTATAAACGTAAACAACTAAGTCACCAACCAAGTTTTTAATTTCCACAATATAAGGTTACTACCTCAAGCCAAAGTACCATTACAAGAATAGTCTAGGGCTTGAGGTCCACTTGATGACTATGGTGTAAGAGGTGGTGGAGAAGTTGGTGCTAGATGCCGTCATGCAGGGGACATCAATGGAGAGGTGAGAACTTATTTTATGGTTTCTACATCTTCTTTTTGCATATACAGCAATTAAAATTGTACTAAGTTTTTGTCAACACTTAAAAATGGGTGTACAAATTAGGGAGTTCAGGGATTCCTCTGGGAGTTTTGGCAAGCCTACTGTAGTTTCATTAGGCATAAAACTGATCATGGTATGTAGTCAAGTACTATAAGTATTAAGTATTAAAATTCACTTGCCTAATGCATTCTAATATTTGGTGATGCAGCTGAATGGTGGGTGCCATATGGAGCTAGTTCCTCAAATCTAAGGGATAGCAATTAAGGTCATCTCACAGACTTGTTCATCCTCTAGTTGCAAGCGGAACTAACTCATCCACAATATGATACGCAACAAATTGGGGAGTAAGAGACTCAAGGATTTGGTGTATGTGCATTATATAACATGAGGTTGAGAGTAGGGAATATATGGGATGCTATTAAGGATGACACTCGAGACCCAATCGAGTTGTTAGATATATTTCACGTACCACCCGAAGAGGATGAGGAGGAGGCTGTTGTATATCAATGGGTTATGGATCGGAGTACACCAATGATAGATCAGCTAGGAGGGCAGCTGAATCCTACTATTATTGCTGCCATGCGTCTAGATGCTTTGGATGCTCACATATCTTTTGATAAGGGTGTTGTGCATGTAGCTGCAGCCACAAGACCAGTTATACCATTTATAGAGCCACCTGGTCAACCTGCTACAATTGATGATTATGAGAGTGTCAGACGATGGTGATGATACTATCCCTCTGAGTCGATGAGGCAGTCAGTTTGGTGTTGGAGTTGCTAGTGGAAATCAGGGGGGTCACCTCCACTATAACCGACGAGATACCTAGGAGAGTCCCACTTCACCCATGCGCCATAAGATGATGACCTTGGTTCTCATATGGCCCAGATTTATCCTAGGAAGACCCGATGGCAGATGGATGATGATGCAAGCATGCAGGATCTAGTATCGAACATGGGGAGCATAAGCATAGATCACAATCACAGTGGTACTCAACAGCAGAGTTGGCAGTCTTTGGAGTACACATACGGGGATTACACCATTGGTTCAAATTATAATGGGTATTCTACATATGGAGCGCATTCTATTCCTCAAATCCTTGCACCTGAGAGTAATCATATGAGAGTGAAGGTGGACTATTAACTGATTGGTTCAGGAACACCTACCGACCTATTCAGTAGCAATACCAAAAGCAAGAGCAACAATTAGGATGGCACCCCACCCATGATTATAGGTTACCTCAGAGTTCTATTCCTCTTGTATTCTGACATAGAGATATATCCAGGCCACACATGGGCATATGAGACATACTACAGTGACTCCTTGACTTGGGAATTGTACATGGCTACCGTTCAGAATGAGATGATGTAGAATGCTAAGTGATACCAAGTAGTAAGCCAATCACCATGTTTATAATTTAAACTTCAAACTTTTACAAGTGCACAACTAATTTGATTGTTTGATTTGTTTCACTGTCACTTTACTGTTGATTGAAATTGAATATGATGACTTTTTATTTCTATTTACATGCATGGACCATAATGATGTTGCTTGGCAACACGGAGTCCCCGCAGATCCATGGAGCCAAAGGATCACATACAACTACTATCGCAGAGCCCTTAATGGAGGCAAATGCTAGTTCAAATGACACTTGGCTGGTGGCTACTGTGACCCATGTGCCCTACTATCCCTAATCCTGTAAGGGAATATATGGAAGACCACCTTATGGAGTTGGAGGGCCGTCTTGTAGCCGCCGGTATACAACGTGGTTGTGGTGCTACTGAAGCCAGTGGACTCGGTGCTAGAGATGGTGATGGAGCTAGGGCTTGATTGAATTTTTATCTCATTCCATACTTGTCTTATTTTACTTATGACTTATGACTTATATAGAACTTCTAATGGGTGTATAATTTTATTATTCTATTCTCAACAGTCGAGACTGTAATACTCATATGGAAGGAATTCTGATGATATTTAAGGTATTTAATACACTTACTTTTTATTTATATGTCTTAAAGGTTTTATATTTCATGTTGTATAACCTTGTATGTTCAATCCTGTAGCATTTTAGTTCAAACTTAGGGTCGACTTAGAACTCATATTTTGGGTTATTTCTCACAAATCTAAGGCCACCAGTGTGTTCTGAAGGCTTAAATTAGGCTAATTACCAACTTTGAGCCAAACCTGGATCTTAAAACCCCCGAGATGGGTCGTAGAGTTGGCCCATCAAAAATTCCCAGATCTTGCTCGAGATCTAGCCATATCAGTTTTCTGGCCTAGCGAGATTGGTGGCGAGAGCACGTTCTCCAACCATGCTAACCAACAGCTTGGATCACAACATGAAAATTAGAAAGGAAAAAAGAAAAAAGACAATCAACGACTACAGCTCTCTTCCTCTCTCTCGCTGATGGAAGCCCCCTCTTCCCTCTCATGAAAGGTATATTTTCTCCCTTTGCTGCTTCTCTGCCTCTGACCTTCATCCGGCCCTTACTTTTCTAATTTTCCCCTTCCTCCTTCTCACTTGCTCTTCTTTTGTCCCAAGAAAATCCCGCGGCAATCCCAGTTTCTGCCATCAGATTTCCTTCGCCTCTCTCTCCTTTATTTCCTGATCTCTTAGTCCTATTCCTACTACAGAAATTTTCTGCCATTTATGTCTTCATTCTCCTTTCCTTTTCCTCATTCCCACTACTCCCCTTACCAATGGCAGTATCCTTCTCTGCCCAGAATTCTCTCCCTTCTCTTATTCTTTCTTTTTTGTGGAGAATCCTTGCTGCAAAAATAGTTTGTGCGACCCCCTTCTATTTCTTCCCCTTCCCTCTTGTTGTTTTCTCCTTTGTCCCCGTACCCCTACGGCAACCACTTATTTCTGCCAACAGCTTGTGTCCCCCTTGCCTTGTTATTTCCTCACCCCCAAAGTTCTGCCTGGTGATCTTCTTTATTTCTACCTCACTGCCTTGATATTACTTGCTGCTGGCTACATTATTTCTGCTTCCATTACTTTAATTCCATTGGTGTTTGGGTTAGGATTTAGTCTTGATTTTAGTTGAGATTGACACTGCTCATGTACTTTGCCCCCTATTGGATTAATAAAGCAGATAAATTGTTGCTGAATTTTTCTAATTATTATAAATGCAATGCCCTGTTGTCCCCTCCCCTTGACTAGTTGTGTGGAATGACTAAGTTTGATTCACCTTGTTCTTCTTGAGCCCTTGGATTAAAATTTACATGCTATTTATATTTATTTATTGCTGAATTTATATCCGTAGAAATTTTCTATTAAATGTTCTGAATATGTGCTTTGCAAACCCCTCCACTAATCCCTCCTAGTGCCTTAGTCAGCTTAGGTTCTTGTTTCTTGTAGAATACCCTTGACCCCTAGGGTTGTCCAACATCACCTCGTCAAGATGATCAAGACAAGCCTTTAACAGTCATTGCTCTCACTCAATAGGAAAACAAAGAAAGGGAAAGGAAGGATTCTTTTTTTGTTTCCTGCAATGTATTCATAAGGAGGATCAATTTCTTTTCTTTCATACTCTCTTCAGATGTCTGGAGTGTTCCTTTATTTGCTTTAGGCACCGTTTGTTTGCTGAATCTGAAGTGGGCTGGGAAAAAAGGGGGTGGGAAAAAGTTTGAAAAAGTAAATTTTTCTATGAAATCCTAAAGTAGGATTTGTTTGGTTTAATGGGGTGGGAAAGTTGGCAGACAAGCTTCTTTAATTTAAGGAAAGCTTGTCTGCTGATGTGGCATGCTAACTTTCCCACCCCATTCCTTTTCAAAGTCCCACTAAACAGGTGGGATTTTGTAGAAAAGTGTGGGAACCAATAAAAGTGAGACCCACATTTGAAACTTTTCCACAAAATCCTTTCCTTTCCTTTTTGTCCCCCCCCCCCACTACATATGGGCCCCACATACTTATTTTTTCCACCCCACCTCTACAAACAAATGGTGCCTTAGGTAAGTAAAAAAAGCCTAGAATTGGCATTCATCCTCATAATTAACTGGTCCCACTTGATAGTACCTGTAAGTATGCATGTTATTTAAGGTTACGTACTAAAGCAGCAAATTACATTGTTAAGGCCCTAGAATTGTGACATGTTGAGGAGAGATGAGGAATTACCATAGCCAAGTGCTGGTTGGTGGGTTATATATTGGGGGAATTGTGATGAGAGGACATGGACTATTTTACGGGAATGTTTGGGCAGCCATCGACTAAGGGGCAGCATATGCTGTGGGGGTGACTAGCACAATTGCAACTTGTTTATATTTCTTATTTTCTTGTCTAAGTGACTGTCCATATTATTCTATTTAATCTTATTATTTTAAGTATTTGATTCATGGGTTCTTATCAACTGGTATCAAAGGGCATTTCGATCAATGGGAAGAGGCATGGATACTGGATTATCCAGATTTTCCGGCAATGGGAAAGCACACGAATGGCTTACAGAGGTCACTCTCTTCAGTTGGGCACACCAGATCAAGTATAAAGATCAACTAGGTGTGGCTCTGCAACATGGGTTTATCAAAGAAGCATTGGACTGGGTTTATTGGAGAAATTGCCCAGAGTTCGATTGGACAAGCTTCAAGGAGGCCCTGTAGCACAATTTTGATGAAGGGAAGGCCATCAAGGTGGTTTTGCTAATGTCCGAGGTGACAAGGGGGTTGAGCCTGAAGCCACTTCCCCAGATTTTTCATCAGTTATGAAAGAAGCAGAAGGTGATTCGTGTAATGGGGGTGTAATGGGGGTCGAAGAGGGGAAGTAAATTCAAGGTGGTAGAAGGTTTGTGCTGGTGGATCCAGATCCAAGTAAAAGAATGGTTTCTTAGTTCATTGATTTTGCTCTAGTGGTTGAAGAGACCCCTCATTGTGAGAATCTCCCAATTGCTGGCTATCCCCAGTTTGGTGGAGATGATCTCACTCATGATTTGCGTCTCAAATCAAGTAAGTTTTGCCAGTATAGAGGAGAGAGAGGTTGGGCAGTGCAAGGTCCAGCAAAAGCCACTATAGGTGACGGCAATAGTGAGGGAGGACTAGTTGCCATTATGCATGTTTGGGCAGCCATTGGCTGAGGGCCAGCGCATGCTGTGGGGATGACTGGCACCATTGTAACCAGTTTATCTTTCTTATTGAAGTGTCCATCCATATTATTCTAGTAACCAAATCTTATTACTTTTAAGTATTCGACTCGTGGGTTCCTATCCTACATGAACAATATTAAAAAGGTAAAACGTAGTTCACTATGACTTCATCCCTCAGAAGTTCCATCTTCCAATTGCTTTTTGTAGTTTCAATTAAAGGAAAAAGAAAGATCTCAAAGAATCATATTACAGAGTGTCTCAAGGACAATCATAATGAAATATAATCTACAGAAGCTTCAAACAACTATAAGCAAAATACCTGTAGAAGATGTTTCGAAGTCATCAGAAGTAAAACTTGAAGAACTGGCAGAGAACAAGAGATCCCTCAAAGAACACGCCGATCCTACAAACACAACTTAAAAAGTTTGAAAAGAGTTTTTTATAATAATCCCATTTGAAAATTTCAATCAGGAACAACTAAAAGCACTTGGAAGTCAAAAATTGCATCTCCTTTCCATACACCAAAGAAGAAAATTAGGGTATATTGCTTTCTCAAGATTGGATTGAGGTCAAGTAAGTTGAGCTACAAAGAGATAACAGAGCAATAGCCTTTCATAAGCACAAGTGGTTAAGTAATAATATGACACATTGGAATGAATTAGTTAAAATTGATGCAACAGTAATCTGTGCGTAATTCATGTCTCATGATATAAATCAATCTAGTAATTAAAAGATCTACTCTCAGATACCAATTACGATATGGCGATCTGATTACTATGGAATGGGCAGGATATATGATGGGCAGGCAGTCAAAAAGGTACAAGTTTCAAATATGAGACTAAAATATTGTTAGGAAACTACAAAGTGGATAAATAAAGCGCGGTGCGATGCCCTGATTGTCTTTCTACAAGAATTAATTGGAAGAGGATAAGTGCAGAAAAGGAAATTCCTTTATTGTTCCTCTACTAGAAATTAAAATGACAAGGCTATCAGGAATCTTCAACCATACTGTGATGT
Source organism: Hakea prostrata (assembly GCF_041222555.1). Lineage (NCBI taxonomy): Eukaryota > Viridiplantae > Streptophyta > Magnoliopsida > Proteales > Proteaceae > Hakea > Hakea prostrata. Next base: position 45,779,261 of record NC_142601.1, on the reverse strand, counting down.
AGGACAAACATGAAGAAAAAAAAGCCAAAATAGTCACTGTTTATGTGAACAGTGCCATGGCCCTTCTGTGACTTGGGTGGAATATTTTTAGAAGATTCATGGTGCCAAGACCAGATGATGTGAAGTTTCTTATGACGGTCAATTTTCTCTCTCTGTGGGGAAGCTAGAAATTTATTCTGATACAAGCTTAGTTGGTATGTTTTATTAGTTGCTTGGTGGTATTAGACAACCTCATCGAGTACTTCCCATCTTCCTCACCCACACACCGTTTTCTATGCTGCTAACCTAGGTTAGTGATTTTTTATAAGCAGCCCAACTTTTTTTAACTGAGTGTGGCCAAATGTAGACTTGCAGGAGCTATGGAAGTATCGAACTATAAAAAAGCCAGCTCAACATTTCCAAATACGGAAACTCGTCAATTCTTTTCTATTTAGTCTTGAGAGTATAAGTTTTGTTCCTCAACAAAGTTTGTTTCTATTCTCATAATTAGCATTTTCACATATCTTGGCAAGCACTAAAGCTTTATACATTTGTAATGATTTAAGAGTGTGTCCCCCCACCCCCACCCCCAGAAAAAAAAAAGAAAAAAAAAATACCTCTTGGAATGATTTAACAAGAACGGTTTTGGATATTGATTAATGAAGTGTTACTTTGAGCTATTCTATTCTATCCATTCTACTTTCAATTTTCCTTTTCTCTTATTAATTCTTCTCCAAATCACACCACTCTTGTGCTGAGGTTTTTGAAGCTGCTGCAACATTGAGGGAGATCACCAAAGGTATCTGTGACATCCTTTCTTCACCAAAATTTGCTTTTCTTCATCTCAATACTGCCAGGTGTACTGTTAATGGCATAACACTTTTTCTCCATTCAAGTAGGCCTTGCTGCTGTGCTAAAATGCTGCTAGAACTTTCATTCAGACAGACGCGTTGACTGAGGTTTTGTTTGATTGCTGCCACATTTATCAATCTGACGTAGAACGGTTCTTGGCTGAACCTTTTCTACATCATGCTGGCAGAGAAAGTTCTTACAAACAGAAGGTTAAGTTTGATATATCTCATGAGCTGGACGGCACAATTATCAAAATATGGGAAGTTCAACCAGATATGCCAATAGATGTATGAAATTACGGGAATCCAGTGTTGGGTAACTGGGTAATGAGCACAGATAAATGGATGATGAAACAAACAAAGAAAAGGTATTGTAAACATTGTACTCTAAAGTCTTTAGTGGATGAAGTGGAGCAAAGCCTTGATGAGATATAGGTTTGAATCTACATTCAGAAGTAATACATCAAAAATGCTTCATCAGTCATTGGTTTGCAGTAATCTGGACAAATGCAGAAGCCAAAAGAGCAGCTAATGAACAACCCCTGAAACAATATGTATTGTATAGAGGACCTCAGACAGATCAAATATTTTGAGGAAAATGTGAAAAAATAATGAAGTTGATTTGTTATTCAAATTGACAAGGATAAACTGGAATGATAATGCATCCTGAACAGACTATATGGAATCAAATTTCACAGCATTACAAAGAACTTAATGCCTGGGTTAGGTGCTTAGTTGAAAATCTACTGTTTGTCCTATATAATATACTAGATTTGATCTTATTCTTAAGAATCAAACAGAAAAATACATATAAATCTGCTCGATATGTGAGTACATACAGAGAAAAACAATCAAATAGATTCTTGTAGACCTTGACCTAGTAACTTGTATAGTCATTGACAAGCATTTGTGGCCTTCTGCAAATGACTATCTAGAATATCATACATCATAATTGGAATAAAAACTATACAGCTATACACCCTTAGCACAAAAATAAGTGAGAACCTGAGACTTCTTCCCATTTGGTGTGTGGGATGTTGAGGTTGAAGACAAGTTTTGGACTTACAAAGTAACAAGTATACAGCAATACATGCTTACCACAAAGGCCAATATAAACCTGAGACTTTTTCTTTTCCTTTTGGATGGGGTGTGTGGGAGATTGAGAACAATTCATTGACCATTCATTCATATAGAAACAAACTTGGTTGCCAAAATTCTTACGTTTATTGAATGCCTTTAAAAAATCTAAGATCCAGATTCATCTGAAGGTGATTCAAGAACTTTTAGTTTCGATTGCACTTAAATCTCAATTTTACCAATTTTTCATAGTATTCATTCTCAACGCTCAAAATATCAGTCAATCCAAAATTTTCCTTGACATAATAGCTTTATTATCGCACAAACTATCTTCAATAAAATTTATTAGCATTTTGTGTAGACAACATGCTCCAAAATATTTTACTAACCAACCTGCATATACCTTTGTAATGAAGCCATACGAACCCATAGGTCCTTGGAATTTTCTTTTTACCCACGAAAGTGCACACACTATGAAAGATTGACAAACCTTCTATCTTTTGCTAAATGAAAACCTGACCTTATAAACTTTTATTTTATTACATCTCATGCCAGGCTTGAAATTATTTTCTTCCATCTTTTTAACTGTTGAATATCAGTCCCTTATGTTTCCTGGTCTTTGCTATGTTACCAAAATACTAAAAAATTCATTCCCCACTCCAAATTACCTACATATCACAATGGTGTTTCCTTCTTGTGACAATTTTTGGGAATGCTTCATTCTTTGATCCATTTGCTTGGACTAATGTCAATCTCTAATGTTTCATTAAGAGTTCTGTCATTTAAATTCTTCAAAAAGAATAAATGCCCACATCCAAGGATGGAAAACCAATAACATCCAACAAAAATAATTTTACTCTTGAGACTAGGACTTTACCCTCATAGATTTTGAAATCTATTTAGTCATCCAAAGTGACTGTCAATGCAGTGAAATCAATGAGAACACCAATTAGGGGTAAATGTAGTTCTCTCTCGGTAAGTAGTGAACCTATATGTTGTTGACCAATTACAAAATATAGTAGTATTCAGGAAAGGAGACAGGATTGTCTTCTCCCAGGAAAAGAAAATAACACCACAGATAATGTCTGCACTGCAAGGCATTCCTGAGCTATTATGCATTCCACAGTCCAAAAAGACTATACTCATTGTTTCTCAATTTTCGGTCCCAAGTTGACCAAATTTCACCTTCTCCTGGTGAAAAACACTAGGACTTGGAAATCAAGACCACAACAGTCACCTCAACTACGACCCTGAATGGGTAAAATCTCTCCCCAAACCCATAAGAAAAACTTAAGATCAACATGCACCAGCCTCCAACAACTATTTATTAAGTATTTGTGTATATACTAGTTCAGTAATTTTTTGATAATTCAGCATTGAACCCTAATTTCCACCTCTTCTTTTTTTGATTTCCCATCATTTCATCTGATCGTCAGCACTAAAAAAGAAGAAGAGGGGGATAACATTCAGCCCCTGTTATAACATAATATGTGAATACAACTGCTGGGCATTGTTTATAAATCACTCATGAAGGAAACAATCAAATATATTTGAAATCCTTCCTTGTCAAATAAGTTTGGAGACAATGCAAGAAATTGAGGAGGAAAAACAGGATGAACCTGAAGAATCGTGGCTGAGGCTGCTGCCGGATTTATTATGTACAGGAGTCATTAGAAGCCCAAGAATTTCGGACCCAGACATGAAACACCCTCTAGAATGTGAAAATAAGCATGAACAGCTTCTTGCCTGCACAGTACAAAAGAAAATTGAAGAATAAGCAAGAATAAAGAAGAACGCGCATAGAACAAATGTAAGAATTAAAAACTCAAAAAGTTATTCAATATTGAAAGTTGAAACATCTGTCGGCCATGGCTGCAAAAAAAATGTAATGGGATTATTATTCGCAGGAATCTAAAAGCTTCACGGAGATCATACCTGGGAAAGACGTATCAGATGGACCCAGGAAGAGCTAATCAATGGCTTATCGCATCTGCAATCTTCCTTTCTTTTAAAAACACTTGTTCGTTAACCAAAACCCATAACCATAAGCGTCGACGCGAAATTGTGGAAACCAGAAAGAGAGAGCCAACTGTACAGACGTTCTCTCTCTCTTTCTTCTGTTTCTCTGAAAACAGACAATGTGTTGGAAGTTGGAACTTGGCAGTCAATTTAATTTGTCATTTCCTGTAGCCAACGGGTTTAGTTCATCCAGGATTTAGAGTTTTTATTTTTATTTTTTTAAGAGAAAAGCAAATATATATATTATAGATATACACACATAAAATAAAGATGAACACTAGGCTGCGTTTGTTTGCAAATGTGGGGTGGGAAAAAAAAATATGTAGGTCCCATGTGTAGTGGGGTGAGGGAGAAGGAAAAAAAAAGAAAGGAAATGGTTTTGTGGAAAAGTGATAGGAGTGGGTCCCACTTTTTACTTTTTCCAACTTTCCCACAAAGTCCCACCAAATATGTAGGCTGCGTTTTGTTTTCTGGAATAAAGGTGGGGTGGGAAAAAATGGGTGGGAAAATTCTTGAAAAATGTGTAGATTTTTTACTTTTCCCTTAAATCCCAAAATGCTTGATTGTTTGGTGCTTGGGGTGGGAAAGTGGGAATCATTCAAGGAACTGTCCGGATGTGGCCACTTTCCCACCTCATGCCTTTTAAAACCCCACATTTTGGTGGGACTTGCGGTTGGGAAAGTAAAGTGGGACCCCCCTTCATTTTCCCAAAACCCTTCCTTCCTTTCCTTCTCCCTCGCCCCACTCCTGGGACCCACTTTTTTTCCACCCCTTTCCACCCCCCTTTGCCCGCGCCTGTTGGTTGGGCCACATCAGCATGAAACTTGTCTCCCACTTTCCCACCCCATGCAACCAAACAATCTACCATTTTGGGATTTAAGGGAAAAGTAAGGAATTTACACTCTTTTCAAGAATTTTCCCACCCCTTTTTTCCCACCCCACCTTTATTCCAACAAACAAACGCAGCCTAAAAAAAAAAAGATAAGAGTGGTTCAGTTGGCAAATGCGAAGTTTTCATGTAAGAGGTCAAAATTTGAATCTTCTCATGGTCAGAGGCGAGGCTCCGCCTATACTAATTAAAATCTTCCCATAAGATGTAGTCGATGTGTTTGTAAGCTAGGCTCGGATGAACTTCAAATTCACTAGAAAAAAAACACACACTAAGGGTAGGGTTGTCAAAAAAAATCAGTCTTACCAAATCAAGAATTAACCTGTGTTGAGTCCAAATGGGGCCATTCCAAATCTAGGGATAAAAAACAATCAAACTAGGTCCCAAAATTACCACTCCTTGACAAGACTAGGTTGGGTTTCGATTTAGGCCCCAGTTCTAAGAGGGCCAGCTATACTAGGATGGACTTTGTTAATTTGCAATACTCAATGAAACATTAGGGCTAGGTTAGGCTAGGTTTTTTTTTATTTTTTTAAACAACAATCTTATTCAAAGCGGGCAAGGGGTGGGAGAACATTTCTTAAGAGTTCTAATGTAATTGTAGATCTCTTAGCTAGGAAGACCCTTTCGGTTTCGAGGTGCGGAAGAACGGCCGTCTTCCACTGTGACTAGGTTGAAAGCATACTTGAACCTAGCAACGTTGGTTGAGCTTGGATTTGGGTTGAATAACTCTGTGTATGATCATACCCTAGGTCAAAACACATAATAGGCTTTGTCGGCTAAATGTGACTTGCAAATATAATCAAAGAAACTTAGGTATACAATTAAATTATTTGGAAGGGGATTGAACCCCACCATGACTTCTAAAAACTCAAATCCTTTCCAATTTGTACTCTTCAATAATAAATGTTTTTTTCTCTTTAACCAGATAATGATGTAAAACTATGAGGATTGACATCGATGAAGGTTGCAATATTCATAAGCACCATTTCTTATATCTCTCTTACTGAATCAATAATAGATGCAAATGATAATGACTCCCCTCCAATTATATTTACAACATTTAATCCCATCTTTTTCTGCAATTAAATGAAAATTACTCAATTTTTGCCAAAAATAATGAAGAACACTACAAACCCCACGTAAGTGGTCCTGAGGGTATAAAGAGTGGAACTTGAGGCCTCATCCTTCCTTCGACAATTGTCTTTTGCAAACTAAATCTATTTAAAATATTAAAAGGGTGTTCAATCATATATAGGGTTAGGCAAGGCCGACGAGAAAGGAAAAGAAAAGATATATAGGGTTTGGTTAAACAAGATTGTGTTAAGCTCAATCTCAAAGTTGCAGAGTCTAGTTAACATTACCTTGATCCACACCACCATACATTTGTTGGGAGGATTTGCATTATTTGCATTTGAAAATGAACCATCTCCTAAATGTATGGTGGAGGGCATCACTCATATAGGGCGAAGGGGGGCTAGAGGATTCCAATTCAAATTTATAAACCTAAACTCTGGCCCAACCTAGCTTTAAGTAGGGCGAGCAAGCAAATGCTTAGCCCTAACCCACCCGCTCGCAATGAAGGCAAGTTCAAATTGGTAGGCCCAAAGTTGTGACCCCTACTTATTTCTAAAGTTTTTGATTCCATGCACAAAGCTTGCTACTTTTTAGCTTTTGCACTTTGATTGTTGCGAGGGACTTTTTTTTACAAAACCAACCACTGTGAGTTTCATTCAACGAGAATAGCTAATGTGAGCTTGGGTATTACGAAAGTAACCAAAACAGTGCTCTACGCTTTGTCTTCGACTCCAAACGTATTCTTCTCTTCAAATCGGCAAAAAGAAAGTTGTTTTTCATCAAGATGTTGTCGTGATTGGACAATTTTTTCTCCCAAATCATGGACTCACTGCAATTAGACCAAAATTATACCAAAGTCACTAGTTAGAGAGACGGTGAAAGAAGACGATGTTGTTTCATGAACTTCTTTTGCTTGTATCAAATTTAATGGGGAGAACAAAGCTGTTGGATATCAAGAATTGTGGATTGATGTTAAGTATTTTAGGTTTCTAACCTTTTCTCCTTTTCCTTTCGTGATTACTTTTGTTCTAATCCATCCCCTATTTCTTTTCTTTTCTTCTTCTTCTTCCACCAACCTCCAACTAGCATTCATGGGTTCTATTGGTTTCTTAAAATTGGTCAAAAAGTAGACGATCAAAGTAGAAGAAAATGAATCAAAACATAAAATAGATGAATTGAATTTCAAGTCCATGATTTTCAAATGATCATGTTTAAACTCTTATTTAGCATAGTAGAAATTATGTTGATAAATCAAATGTACTAAGGTCGTAGATATGATTGGCTAAACGAGAGGAAAGAAAGGAAAACTTATGAGTTATGAAAAACTTGAATGTGGTCTAAATGAGCCATCTACGGTGGCTGACCTCAGTTTTTCCCAAGTGCTGAAGCCCAATTTTTACCACATAAGAAGTATTTAGATGCATAGGAGGAAAGGAAAGGAAAATCATGAAACACTTCATGAATGTGGTCTAGAAGCAAGTGAAAGGGAATGAGAATAGAAATGCTGGAAATCAGGAAGGAGAAACTTTGTGGATTATGTTTCTTGATGCTTACAATGATATTGAGTTGGGAAACACATATTCGAACAACACTCAAGAGATTCCAAGTGGTACGGGAGTCTGCAGGTTTGTCGTTGAACTCCGCTATGGGATGTGAAAATACGATAGAAGTTGCCCCTACATTGGATCAACATATCTCTAATCTATTGCCTATGACTTCAACGGCCAACAACCAATCCATGGCACAAAATGTCTCTACAAAAGCCACAATGGATGTGGTTAAGCAATTAATGAGCATATGAGACTTGGCAAAATGGATGGTTGTGTGCAAAAACCCTCGATGACACTACTAGTTGAGTGGAAAAGGATTAAGGCATTTATGACACTCTCTTTTTACCCATCAAAGTGTTGAAGCCTAAGTTTATTACATAAGAACTAGTTACATGCACGGGGAAAGAAAATAAAAATCATGAAACACTTTATGAATGTGGTCTAGAAGCAAGTGAAAGGGAATGAGAGTAGAAATGCTGGAAATCAGGAAGGAGAACCTTTGTGGATTATGTTTCTTGATGCTTACAATGACATTGAGTTGGGAAACACATATTCGAACAACACTCAAGAGATTCCAAATGGTACGGCGTCTGCAAGTTTGTCGTTGAACTCCACTATGGGATGTGAAAATACAACAGAAGTTGCCCCTACACTAGATCAACATATCTTTAATCTATTGCTTATGACTTCAACGGCCAACAACCTATCCATGGCACAAAATGTCTCTACAAAAGCCACAATGGATGTGGTTAAGCAATTAATGAGCACATAAGACTTGGCAAAACCGATGGTTGTGTGTAAAAACCCTCGATGACGCTACTAGTTTAGTGGAAAAGGGTTAAGGCATTTATGACACTCTCTTTTTACCCATCAATTTGTAAATGCAAAAAGCGAAGAACCTAGAGAGACTTTTGAGAATATGTTTTTAGTGAAATACTCATAACATATATCTACCCTTTTTGAGTACTACTTCATGACTTTTAACTTACCCTTGTATGTAGTCCTTCTTTTGTTTTGTATGATGTTGGTACTTGGTAGTTATTTTCGCTTTTGGGGAATGTGAATGGTATGATTTGGGTAAATTATGTACTTATTTCTTGGACTTCTCAAGGGACTAGATTATAGGTTGATCTAGACATCTTAATGTAATTTATTAGTGATTTGATTATGGGATATGTTCTTTGAAGTTATTATGGTGCAAGATACGTGCTTTGAAGTTTTGTTGTTATTGATTGTAGAATTGTTTTTTTTTTTTGAGATTTTGGTTGGACATGATCTTATATGGTTTTTGTTTATATATTTAACTAGGTGATTTTCATAATATGGACTTTTAACACGTGTTTTTGTAGGTGAATCCTTAGCTCAAATGGAAGAGCAACCTAGATATTTTCTAGGGAATGATGGTTCAATCCCATTAGGATTCATTATTAACAGTGAATATTGAATTCCGTGGAATACAGAGAGTTCCTTCTTGCCTTTCCGTTTGTCTACTTCTGCTAAAATTATGGGGACATGTATTTAGTTCTTGGTTTTGTTCTTTTCTGATTCTTCACTTATATGTGATTTATATGCTTTTAGATTTTTGAAAAGATGAGTTTCTTGACTTATTAATTGGCTTTGTAAGTAGTTTATTGCCTTACAAATCAATTCACTATTGAATGGAGTAGTACCATGCTCGTACCTCCCCTGGGAAGGCGCAAGAATTGCGAGTACATGTTTGGTCATGGTGCCTACAATAAACCCTTTGGGGTCCTCAGAAAGATGACCTTAAAGGATTGTCTGTTGTATATTCTGGCCACATCCACTAAATGCAACCTGCAAATGATTTTTTTTTACAAAGATCATTATATTGTTGTTGACAACTACTTTCTTGAAATTCATATTAATTGGCAAAACTTTAAATTATTGGCTTTCATTTGTAGTCTTCAGCACTAGCTGCACAACCTGCAATATAGCATTGAATCTACAATTTGGGATTTTCTTTCTTTTTTGTAGAGAAATCTATCTTGACATCTAATCCATCTTTTGTTGACTATGGGGAAGCAAGTCACCTTTTCTGCATTCCAAGTACACTACGTCTGATGAAGATTATTTCTGAATGAAAAAAGATATGCCAAGGTACATTTGATTTTTCAGAAGATCTATGATGTTGGAGGATGACATTATTATAAGTATCATCCTTCACTTATGGATGGAGAGGTACACTTCTTTGCAGAAACTTACTTGCAGATGTGCTTGAACTTGGACGGGAAATGGGATTCCGGCCCCTTTTTCCGGCCTTTCATTCCCTTCTCCTCCTCTTGTGACACCCAGCCCAAATCTAGCCCGGAAACCCGATCTGTTTTGGGAGAATTAGGGTTTGTTTAATGTTGACTTTGAAGTTTGACCGTGATTTCAGTTTTACTATCTTTTAAAATCTTAGGAAGCCATGTTAGACATTTCCCTTAGAGTTGATCCAATGTCCCAAAATGAGGAAGATGTCTTTGTGGGCCATCTCAGTAGAAGATATGGTGTTTGACCCAAAACCCATGGATATTGATGATTATGTTTCCTTATGGAAAGCTTTTTTGATTTGGAGTTGAACTATTTATTTGTAAAGAAGAACTTGGTTGATGGACCTAAAGCCTAGTTGGACCTGGTTTGAAGACTTCCCTCCATACTAGGTAAGCAGTATGATGTGTTGAAAGAAGCCCATCCAAAAATATTGAAGTTAGGCCCATTAAATCCTTTGTTTTTGAACAAGTCTGTCCGGCGTGGCATTTTGGTAATTTTCTGTTTTGAAGGTTTTTAAAAAGTTTTATTTCTTTTAATTTCGTGGTAAGCTATCATACTATGTTTCTAAACCTCTTGATGGCGTGGGAAGGACCTTGAACTTCCTCTTTGGCGACCAATCAACCAACGGGGTCGGTTTGGTCGGTTTGTGAAATCCTGTAATTCTTGAACTCTTTGTGCTATTTAAAGGGGAACTCCATGTTTTTCACTCTCAATCTGTTTCTAAGCCTTGGAGAACGTGGGAAGATCCCTAGAACCTCTCCTTCGAAGCCTAGGAAGATCCTCAAGCATCTGTTCTGATTTCTTCATCGGTTTCTCCTCTAAAAGGTTGGTATGCAATTTGTTTCTTCTTTAATTCATTCTTTCTTCTCTACTTCTGATCTTCTGTTTATGAGAAGGGTATTACACTACTGTAATGACCTCTTCTCTAATTCTTTTAGCCCTAGAGTGAATCCCCCAATTCACTCTATGTTCTTGACACCATATGGCGACGATTCTTGAATTTGATTCCACCAACAATCTTAATGACACTTTCCCTGATTTTTCTACCTACCTTTATGATTGTGGGGAAGGTCTCATATTATTACCATGACCTTCCCTTGTGTCCTCATGATTGAGGAGTTGATCCCTAATATTCCTTGGACCATTGGAAACCAAAAGGGTGAGATTTTGAGGGGAAATTCTTGGGTAACCTTCATGAGAGGGTAACCAATTGGAACCCTTTTATTTTCTATTAATTCATTGGACCCTCCCCAAAACCTTTCTTGATTGTAAATTCTTTGCCCTAAGGGTGAATCTTTATTCTCCCTAGTCTTTTCGTGGGATACACGGATTCTTGTTAGTAAATCCCTAATTGTATGATTTGAATTTCTTTCCTTTCACTTTAATTGAGAACCTTATTTTCTCTCATTAGTAGACCCTTCCTAATTCCATTCTTTATTTTGAAATACTAATGAGATGTTCCTTTATCTATCTTGGGTTGTTTTTGTGAGAGTTATTTATGGGTAACTCTCATGGGAGGTAACCAACTCTCATGAGAGGTAACCATATATGAAACCCTAATGTTCTTTTATCTGTTGGAAACTCTCCAACACCTTTTCAGATTGTGCATTCTTTGTATCTCTTTCCCTTGGGTGATATTTGTGTTAACCTAAACTTGATCATCTTTATTTTCTTGTTTTATTGGCTATCAATTTACTTCCCTTCATCCGGTGCTCTCAACCTTTTCATTGGGAGCCAAAAAGGGTGAAACCCTAACTTCTTGGATCAAACCAAGAACCCTTAGTTTGATCTTGTTACGCCAATCAATGTGTTTTCTTTACTAAAATTGTAACCTATCATTCTCTAATTCTTTATCCTTGATCACACTATATTTTCTTCATGATCCATGTTTAACCTAATTAGGATTTCTAATTATTCTTTCTTCGTTCTTGTTCTTGATTGAGATCAGGAAAAAGATGATGCACCTTGCAACCATCTATTCCATGATCTCATTCTATTCTTTGAGATCTATGATCATCATCATGATATTAACCCTAGCCAATAGATTCTTGAACCTTAACCCTAACCCTTGAATGTCTTTCTGGCCTTTTGTAACCTTCCATGGGGAAACCTCATGGGTAATGTTTCTATTAACCTAAACTAGATTTCCTATGATTTCTTGTTATTTTCTTGATAACAATCATTCCCTCTCTTTCCGTGATCATAACCTTTTCATGAGCCATATGTTATGATAAAACCCTAACCCCTTTATTATTGACCTATTGAGATTGATTTTTCGGACTATGATCTCCCCCATGTCTTCATTTGGGTTAGGTTGTACTTGGTCATCAACCCCATGAGCAAAGCACCCTTGTATAGCAATATACATGGGGGCGGTTGCTAGTGGCGATCGATTGAACCAAGCGCCCTGGCTACCGCCCAGTTCTATTTTCGGGGTTTTGCCCTATTTTGCCCCATGTTCGTTATAAATAGCATCCCTAGCCCTATTAACACATTATTATGTTCGGGATTGCTATTTTGGGCGATTAGGCGGCTGTGGAAACGTGCGGGATTCAGGTCTGAAGTGTTGTTAATGTTATGAAACATTTTCTCTTCTATTCTTGGTGATTCTGATTAAGGTAATGAATCTCCATCTGCATTTCTCTTCTTTTTAACCTCCGATTGATATGAACCCATCCCCTTTTTGTTAGTGGTTACCCAATCATTTTGTTGTACTCCCTTTCCAATGTTCTTGATGAGATCCTGTCTAGAAACGAATCCCTGCATTTGTTAATGGATAGATCCAGTCAAGGGGAGAGTTTCTGGGTAATCCATTTATGGTGTTTGTTAGGTTTCTCTTCACCTTTTGTCTTTAGGAGTGTTAGATTCGAGACTTAGGCCATGATCACTCGAAATCCGGATTGAAAACGGATGATCAAAAGCCTGAGTTTCGGATCTGAAACTCTCTGTTTTTGGGCGGTCACTAGTGGCGGTCGCTCAACCTAAGCGACTGCTCAAGCGACCGGCCGGTTTCCAATGTCTATGTAAGTTTGATTTTGGATTTGTTTTGACTCTTGACTCTTATATATTCTTGTAACCCTATGCCTAGGTGTTCTCTGTTTCAAGTAAAAGTCTTATAATAGTTTCTGGAATTCAAGTTAGAGGAATTTTTACATAATTACAGGTAAGGACATGCATTCTTATTTATATGCAATTACATATACATGATGATTCTGTTGTTCTATTTACTATTCTTTGATCATGTAACTTGTTGTAATTGTATAAAGCATGTGAATCTTATTGTACACTTGCTGTTTGTGGTATTCCTTGATGTACTTCATCTTTCATGATATTGCACAACTGTTCATGGTATGATAAAGAGTGATGTAGTGTAGTTGTGATGGAAGGGGTATTCCTTTGGGATATCTTAGCTTGGGATATCAAGAGGCTATGGAATGGGACACATGCCTGCTGATGTCCCCAGCACTATCATGATTACTTGATGACATACTTAGGGAGTCTAGAATTGCATGGCTAGATACCCCACATGCTATTACCCTTTCGGCAGGGGAATTGAAGCCGGGTAACCCGTGACAATGGTGACATGACTCTGTTTCATCCTACAACGGTAACCAGTCCGTGCGGAGACTCAGTGGTCCACTGTTGGTCATGCAATGGTAGGGTTGCATATGTTAGGGTTGGGCTCATGGACGTCCAAGGAGCGGACCGGGTGTCGCGAGGAGTCATGAGAGCATCCACCCCAATAATATGTGGATGACCATAGGGTTAAGGAGTGGAGTCCAACAGCGGTAGCCAGTCCGTGAGGGTTCTCACTCCTAGGTTGCAAAAGATACTGAACTGAGTTGGTTGGTGCCATAGGGGAAGTATCTGGACTCCATATAGTATGTTACCATTATGACTTGCATTGGATTAGAAACCCCGACATGCGCCAATACTCATTGCCAATGGTTGTGGTGAGAGAGTGTTGACTTAACCCCTTGCCATGGTTTGAGAGCCAGGTGTGGACTTACCCCTTTGCCCAGGATCCCTACGAGGTAACCAGTCCTTGCCGGATCGAGTGATGAGACTTACCCGGAGGAGGGCTGGTGTATATCTTAAAGCATGTCACCTGTTAGAGACTTGCATAGTTAGATCTTAGTAGCATTCATATTTCTGCATACCATCCATATCATTTCATCTGTGCATTCGTGGATTGTATTGACATATATATATGAGAATTGTTTGTTCTTTACTGAGTTCGTTGGAACTCATTCCTTTCATTGTATATATTATATAAACTGTACAGATGGTTGCACAATGTCGGAAGTTGGAGATGATTCATATGAAAGAGCCTTCTCGTATGAAGTCGATGTGAGACGACAGTGATACATGGACTTGCGAGCATGGAGCCTCCGAAGATGCTTGTGTGCACTTTTAGCACCCATTGATGGGCGCGAGGCGATTGCCAGGATTTTGATGATCATATGAAGAAAGATTGGAGGACATCTTTACTTGCTAAGTTAGAAAACTAGTTTTTAGTTTTAGAAAAGAAAACCAGAGAGAAGATTATTTAGTTATTTATTTTGCTTCCGCTGAACTCGATATTACTTTTGATTCTTGATTTTCCCTCTTTCGTTCGTTCTTGGATATTTATTGGAGTATTTGGACTCCTGTAACCTTTTTATTAATTATTGCACTATCTTGCTCTTGATTATCTGTATTTGTATTTATTATTGTTGATAAACTAAAACCATGGATCCTGTGACTGTTCGCACCCACGGGTTGTCGGGCGGTTAACCGGGCCCGGCGGGCGGGGTGTGACACCTCTGCTCCTCCTTTCCGATAGAGTAAGTTATCTAACCGTTGGCCGTAGTAGCAAGACAATCACATTACTTGTCGTTCGAACGGTGGTGGTTTGTTCTTGGTGCCAAAAGCCCAATTTTACCTCAAAATTAATTTGGGACTATGGCACCCTTAATCTAAAATATGAATTCATACTTCTTTTCCTTTTTTATACTACTCAAATCTTTTCTCTATTATTTGTGTTTTCTCAAAATTTGTTAATCCCTGTTACAATACCTTCTTCCTTTCCTTTTCTTTTTCTTATCTTTGTTTCTTGGTCTATGTTTAAGTGGATGTGTTTATTTATGTTTACCTTATTGAAATAGTAGTATCTATGTGGATTTTGTGTATTTTGTATACTATTATATTAGCTTTCTTCAAACCCTACGATGTCTTTTCTTCTTGGAGGTTCACTTCTATCCTACTTTGTTGGTGGAATTGGTTTTCTTCCATCTTGGGAGGATCTATCAAATACCAAAATTAATTTTACTCCGAAATTAATTTGTTAAAATTAATTTGGGATTATTGCACCTTTAATCCGAGAAGTTACTGTTGAATCCTCCTACTTCAATTCCGACAACCAATAGGAATGTGGATATCCACCTAATGTTGTGGAGTTCAACGTTTGGCTTCTATTTTTATTCTAGATTTAGTTGGCTTTGCTGGAATATAACTGGATAGTTTTGGACTACTCATCGTTGCCGATATCAATTCAAAAGTAGAGCATTTGAGTGCAGTTCGACTCTCATAATTAATACCAACATTTAATTTTTATTTGGTCAAAAATCGATTTTTGGTCATTCTTATATTCTTCTAAAATTCTTGCACTTTTTTTTTGTGACAATGCAGTGGTAGACTCAAACAAGAGAAACCAATGGAATATTAGATTGCAACAAGTGTTCAACTTGACGATTGATCAGATATGACAAAAAATCATATAACTCAACGTAAACAATTCTAAGTTTCTAACAACCTAAAATTTCAATTGAATAAATAATTCATGTACTATAATCCTTTTGAGGGTATGGTTCTTAATAAATGAAGTAAATCAAGAATGTGAATTAGGGTATGAGTTTGACTGACAGATGTGAAGTAACAGGGGAACCCTTGTGAGGATATAATAGATGAACAATAACTATTTATTTGTATCATTAATTTTTTTTTTTTTTTTAAATGTTTTTTAAATTAAAATAATAATAATTTTATTTACTTATTATTTTTTTGTAGGAAATATGACGAACATTGTTAAAATAAATTATTTGACAAGTTATGAGACTAACTGGAAAATAAAAGTTGTATTATTGCACAAAAGTTTCACTAAACATTACCAAAACAATTGAGGATCTGAAAAAGTACAAAAGCTAACTTTGATTGATGATGAGGGATATAATAGTTAAAAGACAAAATTACTTTTTATGGTCAAACGTTTACTCAAATAATTAAAGATTTATTTTTCGTTTTCTAGAGTACCAAAATTCAAGCAGTCATGTGGATGATATTAAAGTATTATGTAGTACCTTTATGTCTTGTAATGTAGCCCATATATCTAGAAATCTAATGTTGTTGCGGATTTCCTAGCCCGGAAAGCCCAGTCTCTTTCGGACGTGATTGTTTGGCTTATTTCCTCTCCATGGTTGCGAGAGTTATGCTCTCTCGCTCCCTTGGCTAGTCCGTCTCTTTAAATAAAGAGTTTGATTAACCAAAAAAATTGATAAGTTTGACGACAAACTTATCCCTAGAAAATCATATTTTATAAGTTTTGAAATGGTAAAACCGATAAGTACAACTTTCAATAATATCAATAAATTATATGAAATTCTTTTAAACAATACTTCAATTATACAAGAAGTTCAGGAGCAAGATGAGGACATTAGGATAAATATTTACAACTTCATTGAACTTACTGATTTAAAGAAAAAAATTGATATCAAAGAGAAACAAATGTTTGATAAGTGCTTATGCTTTATTTGAAATTTGAAATATTATTTAATTATTTAGTTACTAAAAAAATTCACTAACAATTGTCATTTATTTGTCTTAAAATTTTCAAATGTCATTGGTATTGTAGTCGATATTAAACATTTGGTTACAATAATCACAACAAAAACAAATGAGAGGAAAAAAAATAAAATTGAAATTATGAGTTGAAGTAAGTTTTTTCTTCATTATTAATAATGTTATATAATTATTAAAGTTAACGATTAATTTTTTTTATTATTTTTGTTGATTATTAGGTCTGACCCTATCATGTTAACGTTGTGAGTGAGAGTGAATATGCTATAAAAGAAGGATATAAATTAATAGAGACTACATCGAATTTTCAACTATGGCTTTTTCCTCACTAATAGCATCTTCTTATGTAGGTAAAATGAATTTATGACTTAATTTCTTTTTTTTTTTTACTGAAAAATGACAATATCATAATATTTATATTTTTTTTTCAAGATTTTACTATGCGGCATAATGTAAAATCAAAATAGAGAAATTATAGATGTTTAATATCTTCATTGAATATTATTTTTCTTCCTCAATGTCAATTTTTATTTGAATATATTATTTCAACCAAATATATTTATTTTATTATTATAGCATTATCTATTTAGTAGATAAAACAAAACAACCGACGTGCATTTGCACGTGCAATTTTTTACTAGCATTATCTTTTTTTTTTTTTCTTTCATTTTGTGTAAATGATTCTCTTTACCCCTTCTTCAACTTGTATAATGTATAGAATTGGTATATGACAGCATCAAAAGCCAACTTATCATGAACTACAGAATTTTAGAATATTGGATTTGGATTGAATTACAAGCAGCAAATGAAACAAAACTTCAAATCATGCTAAGCAAGATCTAGTTGAAACCTCCTCAGTGCTCCAGTATTGTCCAAGCCAGACTAGTTTTTTCTTGACCAGAAACAACAAAACCACAAAAATATGAAGCGGGATAGCTGGCAAATCATGCTTAGTTACAAAAGAGTCTAACATGAAGAAAGGTGGTGAGGGAATTAGCACTGAGAGAAGAAAAAAAAGGGGACCTTTTGAGTGCAGGAACCATCTAATGAATGGGCAACTACTACTGATCCTAAGATTTATTTAACCAGAGAAACCCATTTTCGCTGCTACATCTAAGGATCTACACTAGAAATTGTTGCAACTTTTAATTCATGGCTAGCATAAACATTGTACTGCTTACTGATATATTGATTCAAAGGAAACATGTGAAGTAGGGCAATCCACCATTTTGATGCAAACAAGTCATGTGTGATCCTTGAGCAACACAGCCAAAACATTAAGGTATTGGAAAATATATCTACCTTTTTCCATCATGAGTTTACCATAATCTGTGCAGTTCTTTCTTATTCTTTCCAGAAAAGAAATCGATGACGTTACCAATGCCAAAGGGTCCCATGTGAGTTGTGACATGTTTCTACTAAGTTGTGACCAACATGTTGATAACTCTATGAAATAGAGTTAAGATTGGTAACTTTATACTTGAGATGGCTTGATTTATGAGTATTTTGTCTTTGTTTTAGTGATAGTATTCATTAGATGTTGTCTTATTTAGTCTTAACATGTTGCATCTTGTTTAGTTCATTATTGTCACTCTTACATGAATTTCTCTTCAGATTTGTGGATGAATTTGATTGTTTCTCTTTCTCTTGAAAAATGTAGGTAAAGAGCCATAATAGGAGAAGAAGTTGTCCTCTAACTTTGTTGTGAAGTTTGCTGCAGCATTGCTACAGCAACGGAGCAGAATATTCTCAGATCCAATTCAAATGGAAATGACCAGAAAGGGCTAACTTAAGTGGACAATATTCTTGTAAATACATGATGGTTCTCAGCCCTTGATCTCAGGAGGAATGTTCTAATCCTATGGCCAGGTTCTACCCTAATGATTGAATACATTTATAGAGGAAAGAGAGACAAAAGGAGGAGGAGGCAAGAGAGAATACTCGGCTGAAGCAAGGAGAAGAAAGAAAGGAGCTGGACTCATGCGGAAGCATTGAAGGCTGCTAGAGAAGTTGATTAATTGGAGAAGAAGGCTGGAGCTCATATGGAAGCAATGATGCTTTAGTTTCTTTTCATTCTTATAAATTTATCTTCTCATCTTCTAGCTTTATGTTAACTCTAACTACTGCTGTGTTTTTAATGTATGTTATGGGCTAAACTTGTGTTGTGTTGGGATGATAGTAGTACCTAACCTGAATTTTGAGATGTACTTATCATGTATGCTTTAGTTTTACTACAATACAACTTGTTATCAATGAATTCAGCATGATATATATTGGTTAATTTATGTTCTCGATGAATCTTTCATGAACGATTGTTAAGATTGAGTTAGTTGGAAAGTTAATGCAGTGTAGATGTTTGTTGAATTGTGTGAGTTAGCATAACCTTTAATTAGTTGTGTTAATTAGTAGGTTGGGTAGGAATACCCAATTACCTCACATTACCATTGATTGGATTGGGTTTAAATTGCATTCATAATTCAATTCTTCATAGGAATATGCAGATGTTGATTTAGGATGCTAGCTTATGTGTATTGGAAAATACCATATTGCCATTCATTCCAAGTTCTTGGTATATCTTGGGGTTGTAGTATTGCTTTAGTATTTGCATTATAAAATTTAGGGGAAGGGAAACTTGATTCCAAACACACTTTTCACTCACTAAGTTTTTTCTATTGCTCAATCTCCAATTTAGTTCGTTAGTTTAATTAATTGTCATTTGGTCATTTAGTTAGTCAATCGCAAATCAACCTTGTTAATCTCATTTAAATCAATTTTACTTTTACATTGAAAGTTAAGGATAGAATTCTCCGTGGGATCGATACTTTACTTATCATTAATTACTTGATTGCGATACGTACACTTGCGTAATATCTTGAGATACAAGCAACACCTGCCTCATGTATTTTTTCCTACCCTGTTCTCAGCCTGAATAGTGTCTGACTTGAGAAATCATGGCTGTGAGGGTTAGAGCTGGGATTCTGACCTTTAGTTAGGCCTGAGAGTATTCAGACCAGGCCCAACCTATCTCCCTGCATTTCCTTCTTTTCAATCTACCTTCAGGGTTAGGCTTGACCAACTTGGTGAGGCCCGGCACAATCATCAAAACTGTCAGACATGGTGCAGCTCGCAACATCAGTGAGGCTCATCACATATTTAGGAACTGATGCCCAATCTAATGCCCTATAGGATGTCATATAATCCTTCGAAAATGGAGCTTGTCATCTGGCAGCAAAGCCTTCATCTGAGTGAACACTTAACTAAACGTTAATCTAAATTCATAATTGAATCTTTGTCATGTATAAGAGCCTTACAATCAGAGTATGTTTTTTTTTAATAAAAGATTTAATCTATGTCATGTATAACCTCAATTCATAATTGAATCAAAAGAATCTTGCTAGATTTGAACCACCATCCCCTTGAAACATGCTCATGTTCCAAGCGCTCTACCAATTGAGCTAAAAATCCATAAAATAGAGTTCTCAAGTAAAGACACAAAATTGTTCGAGTATATGTTGATATTACAAAGATACCAATGAAAACATTGAGGTATATGTCCAACCAATCAAGCAATCAAAAAAATCAATGAAGGGACTAATTAACTTAGGCAAATGGGTAATGATACTTGCAAGGATATGAATATTCTACAGTGATCGACCATTCCAATTTCAACGTACACCTATATTTGGGTTGTAAATTTCTCCTTAAGAACATCGATTTACAGCAAGAAAACGAAAACACAAGAAGAAGCCTGTACCTTGAGCACCTTGGAAGTTCATAAGGAAACTTGTATGGCTAATGGCACAATGTAATACCAAGCCAAATGCATGATTGTAGTAAGAAAAAACTCCTAACATTCCTCCCGTATTCTTCAACAAAGACTGGTCTTTTGCTAAGGTGAATCACTGCCAAATTCAAAGGTGAAAAGTGTTCACTCTTAAACCTAGAACATCATTTGGATTGCCATGAAAAAAAAAAGCTAGAATCTTATCCAAATTAAGTGAACAAACAACCAACCATAGAGCTGAAAGGTCTTCGATCAAAACCCAACACAAGCAAGCAATTCAACCTTACATTAAAAAATTAGTGATTCAAACAAACTCCTTCAATGATCACTCCCAATAATGTAAAAACCAAGTTTCGTAAATGCATTCTCTGACCAATTCACTTTCCTTGAAAAACCCAGCAGTCAGTTACCTCTTGGCTGCTCCATGTATTCACAAAAAGAACTCATCTCCAAACAGTGGCAACCAAAGGATAATAAGGACTCTTGAGACTTTTGCACCACGAATTGACTAAAAAGCAAGCAAATGCAGTGATGCACACTGCTTCTTTGTCATGTTATAGAGATGACATTTACATAATCCAATTAGGATCCACAAGAAGGGGTCTTTCACCAATGTGTCAAATTTTGATTTCTGACCTATACTGAACCTTGATCAGCACAAAAATCAGTATCTCTACTTAATTAGTCTGTCCAAATCATAATTTTTTTAGTGGATGAAAAATTAGCAAAGGAGAAAATGCTCCCTGCTCCCAATAAAATGTTTGAACCTTGAGACCCAAAGTTTATTCACAAAAAATTCTCATGACCAACCTTCTAATAACAGTAATCTATATTTCTGATGAGCATAAACACCTCAAAATCTGGGACAAGAATAACATTAAACCCTTGTGGAAATTGTGAAGCAACATTTACGGTGACCTGCTTGATGTTTCAAATAACTCCTCACATCTTTAATTTTTCTCCTGTTGTAAAGTCATCAAAGTAGCCTTTTTCCACCATCAATTCATTTTCTATGAGTTAGATCACAACTGAGCATCTATAACATTGATATCTCATTACACTAAAGCATATTAACCTTAGATTCCACTAACTAGATAAAATTCTTCAGGGCTTAGAAAAGAAAACTGTTAAATGCTTTTAAAAAAAGTTTAAAAATGACAAATAAGAATCTAAGAAATGCTTACAAACTGAATATTTTCAAATCAATAATCTGAATTAAAGTTCAACTTCAGACACCCCATGATAAAGCCATCCTGCTCCTCACAAATCACCATAATGTACTACCATACTCTGTTTTAGTCACATTTTAATACAAAATACAAATAAATGGCACCAAACTATTCAATACAGTAAGCACTTAAGAAAATTTTGGACTGACCTCATTGCAGGAAGAACTAGGATGTTTTCCTAGAAATGCACATAGAAGACATGTTCTAGGTATTAGTTCTTGCTATTGACCTAAAAGCCGATCCTTATCAAGCATGGTTAAAGAAAACAAAAATGGGAGAATCAACAAATTTATCAATATACTCTGCTAAACTAAGAGTTTAAACATGATCATTTGAAAATTATGGACTTGAAATTCAAATCCTCTAGATTATGCTTTTATTCATTTTCTTCTATTATGAATGTTTCTTTTCTAACCAATTTTAAGAAACCAATAGAACCAGCAAGAGTATGCTAGTTGGAAGAAGAAGAAAAGAAAACGGGATGGACTAGAACAAACAAAATGAACCAGGAAAGAAAAACGGAAAAGTTGAAAACTAAAATGTTTACCTCAATCCACCATGCTTGATTTCCAATAGGTTATTTCTCCCCCCCCCCCCATTATATTCAACCTACAAGCAAACAAAGTCTCAACAGCTTCGTCTTCTCATGCCGTTTCTCCAGAGCCTTGGTTGATCTGCGATGACAGTCCACGATTTCAAAGAAAGAATGTTCGATCATGGCAACATCTTGATGGAAAACGACGTTATTTTTACAGATTT